>NC_057800.1:543483815-543510901 GCF_018294505.1 Triticum aestivum
GCATTCTTGAGGCCGAATGGCATGGTGATATAGCAGAAGCACCCGAATGGAGTGATGAAAGCTGTTTTTATCTCGTCGGGTCCGTACAGACGGATCTGGTGGTACCCGGAGTAGGCGTCTAGAAAAGACAGTCTCTCGCATCCCGCGGTCGAGTCAACAATTTGATCTATGCGAGGGAGAGGAAAATGATCTTTCGGGCAGGCCCGGTTGATGTGTTTGAAATCAATGCACATTCGGAGCGATTTGTCCTTCTTAGGAACCATGACGACATTAGCAAGCCACTCGGAGTGGTATATCTCTCGGATAAATCCTGCCGCCAACAGTCGAGCCACTTCCTCACCAATGGCTTTTCTCTTCTGGACGGCGGACCGCCGAAGATGCTCTTTGACTGGTTTTGCAGATGAGTCGACTCTTAGGCGATGCTCAGCCAGTCCCCTGGGAACACCTGGCATGTCAGCGGGCTTCCATGCAAAAATGTCCCAGTTCTCACGGAGGAATTGGATGAGCGCTTCTTCCTATTTCGGGTCGAGTGTTGTGGAGATGTGGGTCGGAGCTGCATCGGGGTCGGTCGGGTGAATGTGAACAGGCTTCGTCTCACCGGACGACTGAAATGCAGACTCTGTGGCGAGTTTCTTGGATCGCAGCAAATCACTCGGATCTGCATTTTGCTTGTATTCTTCGAATTCGACCGCTGTCACCTGGGAATCGGCAATCTTTGAGCCCTTCTGAAAGCACTCTTCTGCCTTTTTCCGATCACCGGTGACAGTGATCACTCCTTTGGGGCCGGGCATCTTCAATTTGAGGTACACGTAACATGGTCGAGCCATGAATCGTGCGTAAGCTGGTCTCCCCAAAATGGCATGATATGCACTCTGAAAATCCACGACCTCAAACGTCAACTTTTCTTTGCGAAAATGTTTCGAATCACCAAACACCACGTCCAGAGCTATTTGGCCGAGTGACTCAGCTTTCTTCCCTGGTATAACTCCATGAAAGCTCATGTTACTGGTGCTCAGTCGGGACATCGGAATGCCCATTCCTTTCAGTGTGTCTGCATACAACAAATTCAGCCCGCTTCCACCGTCCATCAGCACTTTTGTCAGTCGAGTGCCTTCGACAACTGGATCGACCACCAAAGCTTGCCTCCCAGGGGTGGCAATATGAGTCGGGTGATCAGATTGGTCGAATGTGATGGGTATTTGGGACCATTTCAGATAATTTGCTTTTGCCGGGGCAACCATGTTCACCTCTCGGTTAATGACTTTCAATCGACTCTTGCTTTCCACATCTGCAAAGATCATCAGAGTGGAGTTGATATGCGGATATCCTTCCTCACTGTCCTCTTTGTCTTCGGCCTTGTCCGACTCCTTCTCCTTGTCCTTAGACTGTTTTCCCTGAAACTGCTGGATCAGGAGTCGACATTGGCGAGTGGTATGCTTCGGGTAGATGATATTCCCCTCTTCGTCTTTCTTCATGTGGATGTGACATGGCATATCCATTACGTCGTTCCCTTCTTTATCCTTTACTTTCTTAGGGTTCCAGGATCCTTTTGGTTTCCCTTTAAACTTTCCCTGAGTCACGGCCAGAGCCTCTCCAGGAGCTGCTGGTTCAGCCTTCCGCTTCTGTTTCCGACTGGTGTTTCCCTTTTCCGACTGGCTCGGCTTGTGCTTGCCGCTTCAGAGTCGGTCTTCTTCTTCGCCGTTGGCGTACTTGGTAGCAATCTCCATCATCCGACTCAAGGTCATGTCACCGGTTTGACCAAATTTCAAACTTAATTCTTTGTTCTTGACACCATCCTTGAAGGCGCAAACTGCCTGATGATCAGACACATTCTCCACAGTATGGTGCAAAGTGATCCATCTCTGAATATACTCTCTGAGAGTCTCATTGGTCTTCTGCACGCAGACTTGCAACTCTGTCAGTCCAGCTGGTCGCTTGCAAGTTCCTTCAAACGTTCTGATGAACACTCGGGACAGATCCTCCCAAGTGTAAATGCTGCTAGGAGGTAATTGAGTTAACCATGCCCTGGCAGAACCTTCCAGCATGAGGGGCAAATGCTTCATGGCCACCTCGTCGTTCCCACCACCAATCTGAACTGCCACTCGGTAGTCTTCAAGCCAAGTTTCAGGCTTAGACTCACCAGTGAACTTGCTGACTCCTGTTGCCAATCTGAAATTGGGAGGGATAACTGCGGCTCTGATAGCTCTGCTGAAACATTCAGGACCAGAAACATGCACTCGACTGCTTGTGGGCGCATCTCTGTCGAGTCCGCCTCGATGGGCTCTGTTCCGGTCGACCAAACCTTGCACGATAATGGATCGCGCGTTGAAGCCTGGTTCTCTGGGGTCGACTGGAACTCTTCGCCCCGTACTGAACTGACGCCTGTCATCTTGCTGCCGAGGAGCGTAAGACCCACCCCTTGGAGGGGAATTGGGCACTCGACGCCTATCATCTCGGTCGAGTCGGTCACCATATTGGTCTCGCCGGTTCTCGCGCCCTTCACGCCGCGGAGGTGATCTGGGACTGTGAGCCGACTGAACCGTATTCGCAGCGACGGATCGACTGTGAATTCTGTTGCGCGACTGCGACACGGCCGAATTCTGATCTCCTGCTGCCCGGAGCAGATCCCTGATCTGCATCAAGCCTCTGCCAGCTTCCGACTGAGAAGGCTGGATAGACTCTGCTATACGGGTCGCAGCTGCTAAATTCTGGATTGGGGTTCGATATACCTGAGTCGGCGGGAAGAGTTGACGTCGACTGTTGTTGGGAACTCGTTGCCGCGCGCGCTCGTCGAGTGCCCGCTGAAGATTCTCCAGTCGAGTGCGTTCGGCCAAGTTGGCCAAACGTGCCTCCTCCAAGGCGCGAGCCTCGGGGGTTTCTCCTGCGATGGGTGTACGCAGGGCATCCACGTTCCTGCGGCGAAGTTCCTCTCTTTGCAGAGAGTCGAGTGGCTCGGGCTGGTACTCTTCGTGGTCTCGTGCGGGGTCGCCTCCGTCGCCTGCCCCACCATCACGGGCGAAGCCAGGGGGACTGCGGGGCCCGTCGACCATCAGGATTTCCGCCGCTGGATCACTGCTATCGCACTCGGATGCAGTCTCCACGGAGCCAGTCGACAGATCGAACAGGCCGTAGAGAGATTCGCCGGGCTCGATTGCCGCAACATGAGTGGTGGCCGTCTGACGAGCCACCGCGTGCCTCACCCACCGCTGAAGCCTCGACCGGCCCGAGCGCTTGCGCTGGCGGGAGACCGGGAGGGTGGACGATGGAGGAGTCGACCGATACGGGGTCGAGGTTGTCGCAGCAGAACACCGCGGACACATGCGCGAAAATGCGTCGCACCGCGGACGGGGAGCGCATCAACGTCGAGTGGAGCCTCCTGGAGCCAGGCGGAGTCGTCGGTGATGAAGGTGAGAGCGCTGAGACGGATCTCTCGACCCTCGACCAAAACTCCAGCAGCCACCATGATGAAAGTACTCGGAAGAATCGCAACTTCTCCACAAAATCGCTAAAACACCGGCCCCACGGTGGGCGCCAACTGTCGTGGTTCTAAGCCTGACAGTAGAGTGAGGGGTAGGTATGGAGAGGCAAGGTCCTAGCTATGGAGAAGTTGTAAACACAAGAGATGTACGAGTTCAGGCCCTTCTCGGAGGAAGTAAAAGCCCTACGTCTCGGAGCCCAGAGGCGGTCGAGTGGATTATGTGTATATGAGTTACAAGGTGCCGAACCCTTCTACCTGTGGAGGGGGTGGCTTATATGGAGTGCGCCAGGACCCCAGCCAGCCCACGTAGGAGAGGGTTTAAGGTGAGTTAAGTCTGGGGCGTTACTGGTAACACCCCACATAAAGTGTCTTTACTATCATAAAGTCTACTTAATTACAGGCCGTTGCAGTGCAGAGTGCCTCTTAACCTTCTTGTGGTCGAGTGAGTCTTCGTGGTCGAGTCCTTCAAGTCAGTCTAGTGAGTCCCTCGTTGGTCGACTGGAAGGTGACCTCTTCTAAGGGTGTCCTTGGGCAGGGTACTTAGATCAGGTCTGTGACCCTACCCTAGGTACATGACCCCATCACCTCACTGACCCGTCTAGCGTCAAGTTCGCCTTCGGCCGAACTCTGGTGGCCGCCAAAGTCGTCGCCGGCGCCAACTCCGGCCACCCCGACCCCAACGGACTCCACCAAGAGCTGCGGCTCCTCCCCAGCTCCACTCCGATGGCCTCCGCGACTCGTTTGGTTGCCGGAACGGCCAAAACCACTTCCGCCGCCGCGTCGGGCTCGCCGGCGGCTAAACGCCGGTGCAGCCGACCCGGGTTTGACCACGGGTGGGCCCTGGTTGACTCTCCTGAGTCAATGACAGGTGGGGCCCAGCCCTGTTAACTATTTAGGATTAGTTTAAATTAATTTTAGTTTAACTAATCACACTGACACGCGGGACCCACTGTCAGGTTTGACCCGGACCGTGTCCCGTTGACCTGCTGATGTCACACTGACGTCAAGCTGACGCAGTAATTGATTTTCTGGATTTAATCTAATATAGGAAATTCCAGAATATAGTTTAAAACTTCAAAAATTCATAACTTTTAATCTGTAACTCCAAATCAGACAAGTTATATATGAAAAATGATAAGAAAAATCCAATCTATCCATCTGTACTATTTTCATGCATGATTAAACAAGTTAACTTGATGTTTAATGCAGAACAAGGTAAAACACTTTAAAAGGCCATGTATGAGTTTGAAATTTGAATCTTTGGTTCAAATTGGTTCAAACCCTTCTGGTTTTAGTTGCATTAGCCCAACACACTCATATTGCCATGTTTCATGCATGCATCATATTGTCGCACATTGTTTGGTGATGGTTGTGTATCGGTGGTCTTTGCGGCAGGTTCTGCCTCCGAGGAGTACCGTGATTACCCTAACGAAGAATCGTATCAGTGCATCGAACCATCAGGCAAGCAACCAACCATTTGATCATATCGATACAATCCCCATGGATCGGGCGCCATGGGAGGCAAGGCGTGGGGCTGAGAGGGGTCGGATGCGAGGCTGCGAGGGAGAGGGTGAGATCGAGAGGAGGGAGTGGATCGATCGGGAGAGAGGGCGACGAGGTCGGGTGCTGGCGGCGGAAGGAAAACGAGGAGGAGGGGATCGAGAGGAGGGAGTCGGGCTAGCGGGGCTAGGGTTTGGTCGGTGGGGCGCCGGCTGGGCTGCAGATGGGCCTTAGAGGCCAGCTGGGCTTGCTCCTCTCTCCCCCTATTCTCTTATTTTCCAAAACAGAAAAATACCAAAGAGGAAAAGAAGAGGAAAGGAAGTGTTTGGGATAGCATTTACGCATGGGGGTAATTTTCCCGGACTCGCAAAAATATGCTCGTTCCAAGAAAAATAGAAAGGGGCATGATTGAAAGATTTAAATTCAAACTCATTTGAAATTCAAATGGGTTTGAACTAGGACTTGGTAAAAGGAAGGCCCAAAAATGTTCGGATTTTTGGTGGAGCTCCGGAAGATGATGAAATAAATATTGGCAAGGTTGGAGACCAAACTTGAAGCAGAAAAGGAACGAAATTATTTGTAAGTGTGTTTTGGTGATTCCAAAATAGTGGAATATTTAATATAGCTCCCTAATATTGGAGGATATGTTATAAAGAGAAGTCACCATGTGAGTTCCCTCGATTTAAATGGATCGAAAAATCCATACAATTTATTTAGTTGAGGTTTTAAAAATTAATGATATGATGGCATGACGACATGATGCAATGCACATGATGCAAGGATGAATGCAACAAATAAAACAAATCACACGACGAAACTCGGAATAGCTGGAAGTCTTCTGGAGCGTCGGTCTCGGGGCGTTACAACACTCCACCACTACGAGAGGATCTCGACCCGAGATCTAGAATGGCACCGGATGGAAAACGGAAGAGAAAAAGAAAGGTAAAACTAAGTTGCTTCTTTGACCAACGAGTGAAACCATGAACCTTGAGAGGTTGAGCAATTTAAAAGAAAGAGTACAACAGAGATGAACGAGATTGCAAACAATCCGTTAGAAAAAAGGAACAAGGAACATTACGAGGACTTGAAGGTTGCAAAGACATGAATCAAGAGTTTAATGGACAATATAGAATTCGAAACCACTCCGTTTAAAACAAGATGAGAGGGGAAGAATTCGGGCAGTACTCCGGTTGAACATGGAAGGAATAGAACATGAACTCAAATTATCAAGAATGACATAATACCACCTCCAAAATATGGTAGAAAGAATTGCACTCCGGATTACCATATGAAGAAAGCTTGAGCTCCTTAAGAAAGAATCTCGATGAAAACTTTGAGAAGGGAATTAGATCCTTGATGAACCATCATGTAGAACCTCCATGAAGAACTCCGGTAAACAAAAGGAATGAAAAGAAAGAGAAATTGAAAACACAAGGTGAATCCTTGCAATGATTTAGATGGATCTCCGTGATAATTAGAGCTTGGAACTCCGGGAAAAAGAGAAGATAAAACAAATGAAACCGAGAATTTTAAGGGCCTCCGGAATAAAGAATTAATCACTTGGATGAACAAGAATAAGAATTATGTTATGCTTATCCTTCACCAATTAAATTGATGACAATCAACGGATTCGGCATACTACTTATTCTCGTAGAAAGGATTAAAAGAGATATAGCGTAAACTTGAGAAGGTCTTCAACGAACCACCGGTAGGATTGGAACAACAAATGAATTGATATGATGAACAAGGAAGAGAGATCTTGAAAGAACCACCGTAAGAATTGAAAATGATCGAAGTAGTGGTGCATCACCGGTAAGAATTAGCAAATGAACAAAGGTGCTTGAGACAAACTAGATACATGAGAACAAAGAGATCAAGAACTGATTAGAGGATATTCGATAGATGCACCGGCAAGATAGGAGAATGACAACTGACGGCTGAGAATGAATAAACCTGAATTGATGGACTCCGGATGACAAACTGAGAAGACTCTTGAATATCTCCTGATGGGTGAAAAAGATTCTCACAATCGAAAACAATTATGAGAGGATGGCAACAAGCTAGCACCATGAATCTTGAAGAGAATAGAGCAAGATTAAAGAGAAACTCTTCTTCGGTCTTCAAATGATGAGAATGACAACGAGAAACACCACCAAGAATTATTGAGGCACACCGGAAGAATCAAAAGCGAAGAGGTTTAGCCAACTATGAAAAGAATTTGAAAGATCTTGGAGAAAAAGCATTTGACTGATGATAACTCATTCTTACGTCAAACTTGGAGAAGAATTTAGGATAGCTCTGGGAAAATAGAAGAGTCAGGTAAGATCCTGGGAAAAGACCTGTGGGTTAGGGCCCACTCAAAAGAACACCGTTGAACAATTTGAAGAGAGATAATGCACCGGTTGAAATAAAAGACTTGAATGAGATACCAATCTCGAAAGAGCTTGAACGAATGCAGAGTGGAAACACGAATCTTCGAGATATCTTGAGCACTCCGGAATAACAAATAGCGAGAAGTGAATGGATATGAGGAGCATCGGCATAAGAAAAGCATTGTAAAAAAAGGAAAGGAGTATGCTTAATACCAAAGCTTGAATTAAATCCACCGGAGAAGAAAAGAACGAGGAATGACGAACTTGAAGCTCCATTAGAATCTTCATGAGAATCACCGGATAAGAACATTGACGGAAAAGAATGGAGAAACTTCCCATCAATAAAATGGATACTTGAAGAAGAAATCTTAGTCCTTGAAGAAAAAGGGTGGGTGGGCGGGAAAAACAAAGGCAACTTGGAGACGGATGAAACAAACACCGTTGAGAAGAAGTGATAATTGATCTTGCGGAAGTTGAAATGATCGAATCCACTTGAAGAAGCACGCCGGTTGGAAAGAATTGACATGACAAACTCGATGATCAAGAAGGATTAGTATTCACATAGGAATATGAGAACACCATTTAGGAAAGGTACGGATTCAACATTTGACTTCGAAGCAACTCGAATACCACAACTCAAAACAAAACAAAGGATTGGCTTGCAAAATAAGCCGGAACAAACATATGATAGAGATTTCGTCCGAAGTTTTCGTGGTGGGGCCTACACGGGCTCGATCGTACAACACCATCATGTACAAGGCAGTGCACATGACATACGAAGCGTCCCCGAGTCGGCATAGCCAAGGACTCTTTAAGGCACAACGAGACCACTGTAAAATCGACCGTGAATAGGCGGACCACTAGACGTCGAACCCCAATTTCATATCATACATCTGTCGGAAAGATATCCTAAGAGCTACTTGATTTCCCACCTATGAAACTCCCGAAATTTTCCGGTTATGCAATCAGGTGTTGGGGATACAGGGGAAGCATAATATCTCACCCAAAACTAACAAATCCTACATCCAGCTGTATCCATCCTTCAACACATAACCAAGAAAACTTCGGAAACCATCTACCTCAACCTTCGAAAAGCATTCGTTATACAAGTTATGGCAATACTCCCGTACTCACCTCAGTACTGGGTTATCGGGGTTATCTCACCAACAACTGCATAAAAGAGATTTTCGATGTCGGCGTACTAAACTCAGGTATTCCAGAACTGCAACGATAAAATTATGACAACAACACCTCAGAGCTCAACTCCCCGGGACACTTCCACTAAACCCCTGACAGGAGGCACCAAGACAATGTTCTCATCATAAAACCATCGGAACGATTCCAAGATACCCGCGTGATCCTAAAATTTTTTTTTTAGTGAAATTCGAGAAGAGAAGAGTCAAAACTCTACGTCAGGATGCCTCGCAAGAGTGACGAAGGGACTGAGGAGTAAAAAGAATTCCTAAGCTCTCCGATATATAATTCCTAAGGACTCAAAACATTTTTCTAGACACAACTCGGCCGCTAAAAACGATCAAGCAATGGGGCTCCTAAGGTCGGGGAAGGCTCTGATACCAACTTGTAACGCCCTCGATGCGGCTATATCTCCCACGTGTCGAAGCACGACTTAGAGGCATAACCGCATTGAAAGCAATGTCGCAAGTGAGGTAATCTTCACACAACCCATGTAATACATAAGGGAAAGAGATACATAGTTGGCTTACAACCGCCACTTCACACAAGTACATGAATAAAGCATTACATCAACCAGATACAATCAAGGTCTGACTACGGAACCAAAATAAAAGAAGAACCCCAAATGCGACAAAGGTCCCCGATCGACCCCAACTGGGCTCCACTACTGATCAACTAGAACGAAACAACACAAAGGGCAAGATCTTCACCGAGCTCCTCCTTGAGCTTGGTTGCGTCATCTGCACGGTAACATAGGCACCTGCAAACTGGTTTTGGAAGTATTTGTGAGCCACGGGGACTCAGCAATCTCGCACCCGCGAGATCAAGACTATTTAAGCTCATAGGAAGGATGGAGTAATGAGGTGGAGCTGCAGCAAGCGACTAGCATATATGGGGGCTAACATACGCAAATGAGAGCGAGAAGAGAAGGCAAAGCACGGTTGAGAAACTATGATCAAGAAGTGATCCTGAAACTACTTACGTCAAACATAACTCCAACACCGTGTTCACTTCCCGAACTCCGCCGGAAAGAGACCATCACGGTTACACACACGGTTGATGTATTTTAATTAAGGTCAACTTCGGGTTTTCTACAACCGGACGTTAACAAATTCCCATCTGCCCATAACCGCGGGCACGGCTTTCGAAAGTTCAATCCCTGCAGGGGAGTCCCAACTTAGCCCATGACAAGCTCTCACGGTCAACGAAGGAATAGACCTCCACCCGAGACATTCCGATCAGACTCGGTATCCCGGTACAACAAGACATTTCGACAGGGTAAAACTAAACCAGCAACACCGCCCGAATGTGCCGACAAATCCCGATAGGAGCTGCACATATCTCTTTCTCAGGGCACACTCAGATTGTCCTAGGTACGGGTAGGCCAGCCCAGAGTTGCCCCTGGTAGCCACCGGTAGCTGACAGGTGGACCAACACTCAGAGGAGCACTGGCCCGGGGGGTAAAATAATGATGACCCTTGAGTCTGCAGAACCCAAGGGAAAGAAAAGGCTAGGTGGCAAATGGTAAAACCAATGTTGGGCATTGCTGGAAGAGCTTTACTTAAGGCGAACTGTCAAGGGGTTCCCATTATAGCCCAACCGCGTAAGGGACGCAAAATCCGGGAACATAACACCGATATGACGGAAACTAGGGCGGCAAGAGTGGAACAAAACACCAGGCATAAGGCCGAGCCTTCCACCCTTTACCAAGTATATAGATGCATTAATTAAATAAGATATATTGTGATATCCCAACAAGTAAACATGTTCCAACAAGGAACAACATCTCCATGTTCCAACAAGGAACAAACTTCAATCTTCACCTGCAACTAACAACGCTATAAGAGGGGCTGAGCAAAGCGGTAACATAGCCAATCAATGGTTTGCTAGGACATGGTGGGTTAGAGGTTTGACATGGCAATTTGGGAGGCTGACAAGCAAATGGTAGGCATCGTAGCATTCGCATAGCAAGAGCGAGCAAACTAGCATAGCAAAGATAGTAGTGATTTCGAGGGTATGATCATCTTGCCTGAGATCCCGCAAGGAAGAAGAACGAATCCAAGAAGAAGACAAACGGTCGTAGACGAACAAATCCTCACAACTCCGGAACGAAACCGAAGCTAACGAGAGAAGCAACCCGGAAAGAAACAAACAACATAGTAAACACACAAGCATAAACAAGTCATGATGCACAAACAAGTATGATGCATGTCCGGTTTAATGAGGCATGGCATGGCAAAGTGCAACAAACAATACTACAAGTTAAATGGAGCTCAATATGCAACTGCATATTGACGAAACACCACGATAAGTTATTTAGTTTGATCCCGTTTATGTACCCAACAATATTAAATGTTGTTAAACATGGCAAGAGGTGAAGCATAATATAAACTATACCATCTAAACAATTTAAGTGGGGCCGGATATAAAAACAACAAATCCGGTAAATCCCCATATGCATTTAGCAATTTAAAGCAACACCAATTTTAAGCATTTTAATTGTTATTATCATGATGCGGATGACATATGCAAGTTTTAAGCAATTTTATAAAAACGATAACATAAGCATGTTATGAAGCATTTGTCACCATGGCGGAAGGAAAAAGGTGCCACGGCGGCGAAACAAAAATGGTGCCACGGCAACGTATCCGAAAATGATGCCACGGCAACATATCGGTTCCGGTAGCTCACAGAGATACCGGTGCAAAAGGAGGCGTGAGCGTGTCATGCAAGATGGTGGGGTGATCCCGGCTTCCGGGTTCCCACGGGACGGTGGCACGACAAAAGAGGGGCATCGCAAGGACGATTCGATCACGGTGCAAAACTCGAGCATCTCATTCAACACATGCATTCGGTCCACGGCGGTCGTTCTCGGCGGTTATACCTTCGAAGTGTGCGTTTGCGGAGCGGTTCGAGTCGTCGAGGGAAGTAGTTGTTCACGGCGACGGTAGAGGTACTCGCGATCTTGGCAACGGTAGTCGTACATGTCCGGAGAGGAACTTGTCGCATCCACGGTATTCGGGCGTAGTGGAAGTAGTTGTTCAATTGTTGTCGTGGGAAGTAGTCGTACACGGCGTCGGTAGTGGTACACGGGTCTTCGGGCGACGGTAGATGGTACATGTTTCGGAGAGGAACTTGACGCCCATGGGTCGACGGTAGAGGTACTTGACGCATCATGTAGTCGAACTTGGCGCACCCGAAGGGGTACTTGACGAAGTCCACCTCGGATGTAGTCGTACACGTTTTTCGTAGATGAACTTGGCGTTCCTGGTTTGGTGGTTGTGGAGGTAGGGGTACTTGACGCATCCATGAAGGGTCTTGGTGTTCCGGGTACACGGGTCTTCGTGCGACAAGACGAGCAGGGGATGGCCACAACAGGGAAGGTGCAGCTGTTGCTGCTGCCGTCTTTGACAGAGGCGAGATCCAGTGGAGGAGCTGGCGAGGCAGCGGCGCTGGGCAGCCAAGGAGACGGGGTCGCGCGCAGGGTGGCCCTCCGGGAGGCGCGGGGCGATGAGGAGGAGGCCGCAGGTGAGGGAGGAGGAGGCAGCGACAGGAGCCGGCGGGGACGCGGGGTCGCGCGCTCGATGCGGGAGGAGCAAGGTGGCGCCATGGCCGAAGCAGCAACGGGCAACGGCGGGCATGGGAGGCGCCCTTGTGTGCGCCCGTGGCATCGAGCACGGGAGGAGAGGCGGACGGGGTCCCGATGTAGGGGCGCAGCAGGGGCCGATGTAGGTCGTGAGGTCCCTGGGTGGGCGGCGGAGCCGCGGGGCTCGGCGCGGGTCCTCGGGGCGCCGGCGGCAGGAGGTGGCGACGGGGTCGCGAGAAGAGCAACGGCAGCAGGGCGCGTTGCTGCGGAGCTGAAGAGAACGACGACGGAAGGAAAGGAGGCCATGGATCGGGCGCCATGGGAGGCAAGGCGTGGGGCTGAGAGGGGTCAGATGCGAGGCTGCGAGGGAGAGGGTGAGATCGAGAGGAGGGAGTGGATCGATCGGGAGAGAGGGTGACGAGGTCGGGCGCTGGCGGCGGAAGGAAAACGAGGAGGAGGGGACCGAGAGGAGGGAGTCGGGCTAGCGGGGCTAGGGTTTGGTCGGTGGGGCGCCGGCTGGGCTGCAGATGGGCCTTAGAGGCCGGCTGGGCTTGCTCCTCTCTCCCCCTATTCTCTTATTTTCCAAAACAGAAAAATACCAAAGAGGAAAAGAAGAGGAAAGGAAGTGTTTGGGATAGCATTTACGCATGGGGGTAATTTTCCCGGACTCGCAAAAATATGCTCGTTCCAAGAAAAATAGAAAGGGGCATGATTGAAAGATTTAAATTCAAACTCATTTGAAATTCAAATGGGTTTGAACTAGGACTTGGTAAAAGGAAGGCCCAAAAATGTTCGGATTTTTGGTGGAGCTCCGGAAGATGATGAAATAAATATTGGCAAGGTTGGAGACCAAACTTGAAGCAGAAAAGGAACGAAATTATTTGTAAGTGTGTTTTGGTGATTCCAAAATAGTGGAATATTTAATATAGCTCCCTAATATTGGAGGATATGTTATAAAGAGAAGTCACCATGTGAGTTCCCTCGATTTAAATGGATCGAAAAATCCATACAATTTATTTAGTTGAGGTTTTAAAAATTAATGATATGATGGCATGACGACATGATGCAATGCACATGATGCAAGGATGAATGCAACAAATAAAACAAATCACACGACGAAACTCGGAATAGCTGGAAGTCTTCTGGAGCGTCGGTCTCGGGGCGTTACAACACTCCACCACTACGAGAGGATCTCGACCCGAGATCTAGAATGGCACCGGATGGAAAACGGAAGAGAAAAAGAAAGGTAAAACTAAGTTGCTTCTTTGACCAACGAGTGAAACCATGAACCTTGAGAGGTTGAGCAATTTAAAAGAAAGAGTACAACAGAGATGAACGAGATTGCAAACAATCCGTTAGAAAAAAGGAACAAGGAACATTACGAGGACTTGAAGGTTGCAAAGACATGAATCAAGAGTTTAATGGACAATATAGAATTCGAAACCACTCCGGTTAAAACAAGATGAGAGGGGAAGAATTCGGGCAGTACTCCGGTTGAACATGGAAGGAACAGAACATGAACTCAAATTATCAAGAATGACATAATACCACCTCCAAAATATGGTAGAAAGAATTGCACTCCGGATTACCATATGAAGAAAGCTTGAGCTCCTTAAGAAAGAATCTCGATGAAAACTTTGAGAAGGGAATTAAATCCTTGATGAACCATCATGTAGAACCTCCATGAAGAACTCCGGTAAACAAAAGGAATGAAAAGAAAGAGAAATTGAAAACACAAGGTGAATCCTTGCAATGATTTAGATGGATCTCCGTGATAATTAGAGCTTGGAACTCCGGGAAAAAGAGAAGATAAAACAAATGAAACCGAGAATTTTAAGGGCCTCCGGAATAAAGAATTAATCACTTGGATGAACAAGAATAAGAATTATGTTATGCTTATCCTTCACCAATTAAATTGATGACAATCAACGGATTCGGCATACTACTTATTCTCGTAGAAAGGATTAAAAGAGATATAGCGTAAACTTGAGAAGGTCTTCAACGAACCACCGGTAGGATTGGAACAACAAATGAATTGATATGATGAACAAGGAAGAGAGATCTTGAAAGAACCACCGTAAGAATTGAAAATGATCGAAGTAGTGGTGCATCACTGGTAAGAATTAGCAAATGAACAAAGGTGCTTGAGACAAACTAGATACATGAGAACAAAGAGATCAAGAACTGATTAGAGGATATTCGATAGATGCACCGGCAAGATAGGAGAATGACAACTGACGGCTGAGAATGAATAAACCTGAATTGATGGACTCCGGATGACAAACTGAGAAGACTCTTGAATATCTCCTGATGGGTGAAAAAGATTCTCACAATCGAAAACAATTATGAGAGGATGGCAACAAGCTAGCACCATGAATCTTGAAGAGAATAGAGCAAGATTAAAGAGAAGCTCTTCTTCGGTCTTCAAATGATGAGAATGACAACGAGAAACACCACCAAGAATTATTGAGGCACACCGGAAGAATCAAAAGCGAAGAGGTTTAGCCAACTATGAAAAGAATTTGAAAGATCTTGGAGAAAAAGCATTTGACTGATGATAACTCATTCTTACGTCAAACTTGGAGAAGAATTTAGGATAGCTCTGGGAAAATAGAAGAGTCAGGTAAGATCCTGGGAAAAGACCTGTGGGTTAGGGCCCACTCAAAAGAACACCGTTGAACAATTTGAAGAGAGATAATGCACCGGTTGAAATAAAAGACTTGAATGAGATACCAATCTCGAAAGAGCTTGAACGAATGCAGAGTGGAAACACGAATCTTCGAGATATCTTGAGCACTCCGGAATAACAAATAGCAAGAAGTGAATGGATATGAGGAGCATCGGCATAAGAAAAGCATTGGAAAAAAAAGGAAAGGAGTATGCTTAATACCAAAGCTTGAATTAAATCCACCGGAGAAGAAAAGAACGAGGAATGACGAACTTGAAGCTCCATTAGAATCTTCATGAGAATCACTGGATAAGAACATTGACGGAAAAGAATGGAGAAACTTCCCATCAATAAAATGGATACTTGAAGAAGAAATCTTAGTACTTGAAGAAAAAGGGTGGGTGGGCGGGAAAAACAAAGGCAACTTGGAGACGGATGAAACAAACACCGTTGAGAAGAAGTGATAATTGATCTTGCGGAAGTTGAAATGATCGAATCCACTTGAAGAAGCACGCCGGTTGGAAAGAATTGACATGACAAACTCGATGATCAAGAAGGATTAGTATTCACATAGGAATATGAGAACACCATTTAGGAAAGGTATGGATTCAACATTTGACTTCGAAGCAACTCGAATACCACAACTCAAAACAAAACAAAGGATTGGCTTGCAAAATAAGCCGGAACAAACATATGATAGAGATTTCGTCCGAAGTTTTCGTGGTGGGGCCTACACGGGCTCGATCGTACAGAACCATCATGTACAAGGCAGTGCACATGACATACGAAGCGTCCCCGAGTCGGCATAGCCAAGGACTCTTTAAGACACAACGAGACCACTGTAAAATCGACCGTGAATAGGCGGACCACTAGACGTCGAACCCCAATTTCATATCATACATCTGTCAGAAAGATATCCTAAGAGCTACTTGATTTCCCACCTATGAAACTCCCGAAATTTTCCGGTTATGCAATCAGGTGTTGGGGATACAGGGGAAGCATAATATCTCACCCAAAACTAACAAATCCTACATCCAGCTGTATCCATCCTTCAACACATAACCAAGAAAACTTCGGAAACCATCTACCTCAACCTTCGAAAAGCATTCGTTATACAAGTTATGGCAATACTCCCGTACTCACCTCAGTACTGGGTTATCGGGGTTATCTCACCAACAACTCCATAAAAGAGATTTTCGATGTCGGCGTACTAAACTCAGGTATTCCAAAACTGCAACGATAAAATTATGACGACAACACCTCAGAGCTCAACTCCCCGGGACACTTCCACTAAACCCCTGACAGGAGGCACCAAGACAATGTTCTCATCATAAAACCATCGGAACGATTCCAAGATACCCGCGTGATCCTAAAAATTTTTTTTTAGTGAAATTCGATAAGAGAAGAGTCAAAACTCTACGTCAGGATGCCTCGCAAGAGTGACGAAGGGACTGAGGAGTAAAAAGAATTCCTAAGCTCTCCGATATATAATTCCTAAGGACTCAAAACATTTTTCTAGACACAACTCGACCGCTAAAAACGATCAAGCAATGGGGCTCCTAAGGTCGGGGAAGGCTCTGATACCAACTTGGAACGCCCTCGATGCGGCTATATCTCCCACGTGTCGAAGCACGACTTAGAGGCATAACCGCATTGAAAGCAATGTCGCAAGTGAGGTAATCTTCACACAACCCATGTAATACATAAGGGAAAGAGATACATAGTTGGCTTACAACCGCCACTTCACACAAGTACATGAATAAAACATTACATCAACCAGATACAATCAAGGTCTGACTACGGAACCAAAATAAAAGAAGAACCCCAAATGCGACAAAGGTCCCCGATCGACCCCAACTGGGCTCCACTACTGATCAACTAGAACGAAACAACACAAAGGGCAAGATCTTCACCGAGCTCGTCCTTGAGCTTGGTTGCGTCATCTGCACGGTAACATAGGCACCTGCAAACTGGTTTTGGAAGTATCTGTGAGCCACGGGGACTCAGCAATCTCGCACCCGCGAGATCAAGACTATTTAAGCTCATAGGAAGGATGGAGTAATGAGGTGGAGCTGCAGCAAGCGACTAGCATATATGGGGGCTAACATACGCAAATGAGAGCGAGAAGAGAAGGCAAAGCACGGTCGAGAAACTATGATCAAGAAGTGATCCTGAAACTACTTACGTCAAACATAACTCCAACACCGTGTTCACTTCCCGAACTCCGCCGGAAAGAGACCATCACGGTTACACACACGGTTGATGTATTTTAATTAAGGTCAACTTCGGGTTTTCTACAACCGGACGTTAACAAATTCCCATCTGCCCATAACCGCGGGCACGGCTTTCGAAAGTTCAATCCCTGCAGGGGAGTCCCAACTTAGCCCATGACAAGCTCTCACGGTCAACGAAGGAATAGACCTCCACCCGAGACATTCCGATCAGACTCGGTATCCCGGTACAACAAGACATTTCGACAGGGTAAAACTAAACCAGCAACACCGCCCGAATGTGCCGACAAATCCCGATAGGAGCTGCACATATCTCTTTCTCAGGGCACACTCAGATTGTCCTAGGTACGGGTAGGCCAGCCCAGAGTTGCCCCTGGTAGCCACCGGTAGCTGACAGGTGGACCAACACTCAGAGGAGCACTGGCCCGGGGGGTAAAATAATGATGACCCTTGAGTCTGCAGAACCCAAGGGAAAGAAAAGGCTAGGTGGCAAATGGTAAAACCAATGTTGGGCATTGCTGGAAGAGCTTTACTTAAGGCGAACTGTCAAGGGGTTCCCATTATAGCCCAACCGCGTAAGGGACGCAAAATCCGGGAACATAACACCGATATGACGGAAACTAGGGCGGCAAGAGTGGAACAAAACACCAGGCATAAGGCCGAGCCTTCCACCCTTTACCAAGTATATAGATGCATTAATTAAATAAGATATATTGTGATATCCCAACAAGTAAACATGTTCCAACAAGGAACAACATCTCCATGTTCCAACAAGGAACAAACTTCAATCTTCACCTGCAACTAACAACGCTATAAGAGGGGCTGAGCAAAGCGGTAACATAGCCAATCAATGGTTTGCTAGGACATGGTGGGTTAGAGGTTTGACATGGCAATTTGGGAGGCTGACAAGCAAATGGTAGGCATCGTAGCATTCGCATAGCAAGAGCGAGCAAACTAGCATAGCAAAGATAGTAGTGATTTCGAGGGTATGATCATCTTGCCTGAGATCCCGCAAGGAAGAAGAACGAATCCAAGAAGAAGACAAACGGTCGTAGACGAACAAATCCTCACAACTCCGGAACGAAACCGAAGCTAACGAGAGAAGCAACCCGGAAAGAAACAAACAACATAGTAAACACACAAGCATAAACAAGTCATGATGCACAAACAAGTATGATGCATGTCCGGTTTAATGAGGCATGGCATGGCAAAGTGCAACAAACAATACTACAAGTTAAATGGAGCTCAATATGCAACTGCATATTGACGAAACACCACGATAAGTTATTTAGTTTGATCCCGTTTATGTACCCAACAATATTAAATGTTGTTAAACATGGCAAGAGGTGAAGCATAATATAAACTATACCATCTAAACAATTTAAGTGGGGCCGGATATAAAAACAACAAATCCGGTAAATCCCCATATGCATTTAGCAATTTAAAGCAACACCAATTTTAAGCATTTTAATTGTTATTATCATGATGCGGATGACATATGCAAGTTTTAAGCAATTTTATAAAAACGATAACATAAGCATGTTATGAAGCATTTGTCACCATGGCGGAAGGAAAAAGGTGCCACGGCGGCGAAACAAAAATGGTGCCACGGCAACGTATCCGAAAATGATGCCACGGCAACATATCGGTTCCGGTAGCTCACAGAGATACCGGTGCAAAAGGAGGCGTGAGCGTGTCATGCAAGATGGTGGGGTGATCCCGGCTTCCGGGTTCCCACGGGACGGTGGCACGGCAAAAGAGGGGCATCGCAAGGACGATTCGATCACGGTGCAAAACTCGAGCATCTCATTTAACACATGCATTCGGTCCACGGCGGTCGTTCTCGGCGGTTATTCCTTCGAAGCGTGCGTTTTCGGAGCGGTTCGAGTCGTCGAGGGAAGTAGTTGTTCACGGCGACGGTAGAGGTACTCGCGATCTTGGCAACGGTAGTCGTACATGTCCGGAGAGGAACTTGTCGCATCCACGGTATTCGGGCGTAGTGGAAGTAGTTGTTCAATTGTTGTCGTGGGAAGTAGTCGTACACGGCGTCGGTAGTGGTACACGGCTCTTCGGGCGACGGTAGATGGTACATGTTTCGGAGAGGAACTTGACGCCCATGGGTCGACGGTAGAGGTACTTGACGCATCATGTAGTCGAACTTGGCGCACCCGAAGGGGTACTTGATGAAATCCACCTCGGATGTAGTCGTACACGTTTTTCGTAGATGAACTTGGCGTTCTTGGTTTGGTGGTTGTGGAGGCAGGGGTACTTGACGCATCCATGGAAGGGTCTTGGTGTTCCGGGTACACGGGTCTTCGTGCGACAAGACGAGCAGGGGATGGCCACAACAGGGAAGGTGCAGCTGTTGCTGCTGCCGTCTTTGACAGAGGCGAGATCCAGCGGAGGAGCTGGCGAGGCAGCGGCGCTGGGCAGCCAAGGAGATGGGGTCGCGCGCAGGGTGGCCCTCCGGGAGGCGCGGGGCGATGAGGAGGAGGCCGCAGGTGAGGGAGGAGGAGGCAGCGACAGGAGCCGGCGGGGACGCGGGGTCGCGCGCTCGATGCGGGAGGAGCAAGGTGGCGCCATGGCCGAAGCAGCAACGGGCAACAGCGGGCATGGGAGGCGCCCTTGTGTGCGCCCGTGGCATCGAGCACGGGAGGAGAGGCGGACGGGGTCCCGATGTAGGGGCGCAGCAGGGGCCGATGTAGGTCGTGAGGTCCCTGGGTGGGCGGCGGAGCCGCGGGGCTCGGCGCGGGTCCTCGGGGCGCCGGCGGCAGGAGGTGGCGACGGGGTCGCGAGAAGAGCAACGGCAGCAGGGCGCGTTGCTGCGGAGCTGAAGAGAACGACGACGGAAGGAAAGGAGGCCATGGATCGGGCGCCATGGGAGGCAAGGCGTGGGGCTGAGAGGGGTCGGATGCGAGGCTGCGAGGGAGAGGGTGAGATCGAGAGGAGGGAGTGGATCGATCGGGAGAGAGGGCGACGAGGTCGGGCGCTGGCGGCGGAAGGAAAACGAGGAGGAGGGGATCGAGAGGAGGGAGTCGGGCTAGCGGGGCTAGGGTTTGGTTGGTGGGGCGTCGGCTGGGCTGCAGATGGGCCTTAGAGGCCGGCTGGGCTTGCTCCTCTCTCCCCCTATTCTCTTATTTTCCAAAACAGAAAAATACCAAAGAGGAAAAGAAGAGGAAAGGAAGTGTTTGGGATAGCATTTACGCATGGGGGTAATTTTTCCGGACTCGCAAAAATATGCTCGTTCCAAGAAAAATAGAAAGGGGCATGATTGAAAGATTTAAATTCAAACTCATTTGAAATTCAAATGGGTTTGAACTAGGACTTGGTAAAAGGAAGGCCCAAAAATGTTCGGATTTTTGGTGGAGCTCCGGAAGATGATGAAATAAATATTGGCAAGGTTGGAGACCAAACTTGAAGCAGAAAAGGAACGCAATTATTTGTAAGTGTGTTTTGGTGATTCCAAAATAGTGGAATATTTAATATAGCTCCCTAATATTGGAGGATATGTTATAAAGAGAAGTCACCATGTGAGTTCCCTCGATTTAAATGGATCGAAAAATCCATACAATTTATTTAGTTGAGGTTTTAAAAATTAATGATATGATGGCATGACGACATGATGCAATGCACATGATGCAAGGATGAATGCAACAAATAAAACAAATCACACGACGAAACTCGGAATAGCTGGAAGTCTTCTGGAGCGTCGGTCTCGGGGCGTTACAGCGTTTCAAACTGCTGTGTGCGACGGTAGTTGAACCCACTTCCTCTGCATGACCTGTCATTGCCATAGTAACTAGATGAAACCCACTAGCATGTGTAGGAGTTGATTGAGCCATATGTATGTGTTGTTCCTACCTTACTATGCCTGCTATGCTTAGAGTCGTGTCAGGTCTGGTTCATCTGGGTGATGGGCTAGAGTGAAATGATTATGTCGGTAATGAGAATGGTGTTGTGAACACGATTTGGTAAAGGTATCGATGAGAGGCCATGTAGGAGTACATGGTGGGTTGTTTCATTGAAGCCGACCTTAAGCACTGAGATCTGTTTGTGTGATTTAAGATACAGCTACTACCATGCATTGGGCCCTGAAATATGACCCCGCTCGACTTCTTACTCACCCTTGTCCTCTGTCCAGGAGTTGCAAGTAGTTTCTGGTGTTTGTAGCCTACTGGAGGCCGTGGACAGCGCTGACCGTAGGGGTGGGCTGTGATGCGGTAGTTACGTGGCACGGTGTACCGGATGCCCGTTTGGTATCTCGGGAACCCTGTTCACATCGTTTGGGGCTGTGAGCGAAACTCCGGCCGGATCTCCTCATGGATGGAACCCGAATAGTTGATAAACCTGGACTAGAGACTTGAGTGTTTAGGTAGGTCGTGGTCTACACCCACGTCGGCTTTCGCTTGAAGTCTGCCGAGCACATGTCATGTGCAGACGCTAAGTGGTGGAAACATGTATGAAGAAGTACACCCCTGCAGGGTTATCATGATCTATTCGAATAGCCGCGTCCGCGGTGAAGGACTACTTGGTTGCCTATACAGTTCATAGACAAGTAAATGGAAACTGCTAAAAGCCTCAAGATAAGTGTGAGTGCCGAAGATGGCTCTTCCGTAGGAAGACGGAGGTGAATCCTCGGTAGTGTATTGAAGTGGTGAGTAGTGGACTCGTGTGCGCAAAACCATTTCAGGTTGGAGTCTCATAGGATAGCCTAGCCAAGAGTCAAAGCTGGCTTGCTGCAATAACTCCACCAACCCTTCTTGATAATGTGCATGTATGTAGGATCTGATGTAAGTCTTGCTGAGTACCTTTGTACTCATGTTGCTATAATTTACATTTTTACAGAAGACGCTGCAACCCCTTCTGATGGGTTCTTCGTAGACGTTGACATCAATGAGTAGGCTAAGGCCCAGGTGGTGATCCTGAGCTTGTGAAGGACCACGTAGTATAGCTAGGCTCTCCAAGCCTCTTTTAATTTACTAGTTGTCTGTACTCAGACAAGTTACTTCCGCTGCTGGTTTGTATGACTGTATGACTTGAATGCTGGGTCGTGTGACCCGTACCTATGTGTATGTTATGTATGGCTCTCTGAGCCTTAAATAAAGTACTTGTGTCGTAGAGTCATGTTGTGATGCCTTGTTGTATTTGCACATATCGAGCATATTGTGTGTATGATTGAAATGCTTGGTATGTGTGGGATCTGACTATCTAGTTGTTTATCTTTAGTAGCCTCTCTTACCGGGAAATGTCTCCTAGTGTTACCACTGAGCCATGGTAGCTTGCTACTACTCTGGAACACTTAGGCTGGCCGGCATGTGTCCTTCTTCGTTCCTGTGTCTGTCCCTTCGGGGAAATGTCACGCATTGAGTACCGGAGTCCTGTTAGCCCGCTACAGCCCGGTTTACCGGAGTCCTGCTAGCCCAGTGCTACAGCCCGGACCCACTTGCTGATGACCGACACGTTCGAAGCTGGGTCATGGATGCCTGTCCCTGTAAGTCTGTGCCACTTTGGGTTTACGACTAGTCATGGACCGGGCTCCTTATCATATGGATGCTAGCAACACTATCATATACGTGAGCCAAAAGGCGCAAACGGTCCCGGGCAAAGGTAAGACGACACCCATGGGGATACCGTGCGTGAGGCCGTAAAGTGATATGAGGTGTTACAGACTAGATCGATGTGACATCGAGTCGGGGTCCTGACAATAGACCGGCGCAGCGGCGGGGGCATTGCACGGGAGTCCGTGCAGCAGCAGGCTATCTCACGAGATCACTTTCGGCCGTACGCGGGGCCCCGGCTGCTGGCCGGGAGGAGGGGGCGTCGTCTTGCACGGTGACGCGCCCGCACCCCCAGAGGCAACTGGGCCGCCGGTGCTGCCTGCCCGTGCTATGTGCTCCTCCTCTCCTCTCTCGCCACGAGCCCAAACACAACACACATCTCATCATCATCAACCCCACACCGCCACACCGCAGCGCACCCAACGGTAACTTTCCTTTCCCGTGGCCTGGCTGGTGTCTCATCTCGGGCGCAGTATTCTACTGCGAGCGAGGCAGAAAACAAGGACATGAGCCGACGTGCCCGCCCGCTTTAACAATCGGGAAGACTACAAGCATCCCCTGCGGCCGTCAGGTGGCGCTGTGGATATCTAATTGGACCGAGCGAGTGCATGTCCCATCGGCTTCATCAGGAGGTGTTCCCCCTCCAACGGGCGGAGGAGTGGAGGGCTACATGATACGTATACATGATACTACGTCCCACGTACAACGTGCGTGCAATGCAGTGCCCTTGGCGTGCCAAGAAAGGTCTTCCGGTCGTGCCTGGACCTTGACCGGGCGGGAGGAGTCGTCAATGCCTCAATGATAGGAGGAGAAAGCACGTAGACGTATTCTCCGGCACGAAAGTATTTAAAAAATGATAGGAGGAGAAAGCACGTAGACGTATTCTCCGGCACGAAAGTATTTACCGCTACCACCTTTTGCGCTCCGCACGTTAGGGGGCTCATGGGTAAAGTCCGGTCGTCAAGCAGTAGAAAAATGATGAAAGGCAAGGAAGACACGACATGGTTCAAAGGAAAGGGAAAGGAAAAAGAAAAGAAAGACCTACAGTGCAGCGCGTAGATTATGATGCGGCTGTCCTAGGTAGGCTCGTAGGAGCGGCCGGTAGGGTAATGAAACGCAACGCAACGCCGGGGGCAGTTTGGTCAGAGCCAAAAATCCAACGGCCGGTTCTCCGGGAGGGAGGATGCAATGCATCATGCATGCAGGGTGGGGAAGAAGAACACAACAGTGTCACTCCACAGACCGGAAAGCATTTAGCCCAGGAGGGAGGAGCCTCCCGAGGATAAAAGGAAAAGGGGGAAGGGCAAAGGAAAGGAGAGGCACCACCACCACCACCACCACCACCACGACGGCACGAGAAAGGCTGGCGACTCACTCCAGTGGCGTAGCGGTACGCTAGCGGCCAGCCGCAGTATCTCTAGCGTCGTAGTGCCGCGGATTGCTCTTGCCGTTCGCACTTCGCCGCTCGCTTGCTCACCATCATCATCCCCGCAGCCTTTTTCCCCAACAGATTTCGTCGGGGCTCCTGCAAAGGTGCGCCGAGGCTCTTGAGTGCTGCGGGTGGAGGAAGCAAGCCCCCCGTCCGGTTGTCTTCTTCCCCCGCCAGAGGACAAGGAGCGGTCACAAGGGATCACCGCCAGGGCCGCCGTGCGGTGCGGTGGTTGCCTTCATAAGCCAGGGAGGGAAGCAACCCTGTGGGCTGTGGAGTGCGGTACAGAGGAGCGGCGTTTCTTCTTTCTTTCTTCTTCCTCTCGGCGGCGGTGCGAGGCCAGCAAGGGGAGATGTCGGAGGTGAAGCCGGAGGAGATCAGCCACCCGACCATGGAGCAGCTCCAGGGGTTCGAGTACTGCATCGACTCCAACCCTCCATGGGGTGAGTGCCCGCCCGTCCGCCCAACCTTGTTTCTGATCCACCAGCTTTGCTGCATTTTCGAGCCTTCCAGCTACTACTCTGTCTGTGTTCCACTCTGAGGCGTGGTCTCTTGTCTTGTGTTCTTCAGGGGAGGCCTTCATACTGGGCTTCCAGCACTACATCCTGGCGCTGGGCACGGCCGTCATGATCCCGGCGGTGCTGGTGCCCATGATGGGCGGGAGCGACGTGAGTGCGCCCTGCCTCTGCGTTTCTTGATTCACACCACCCCATGGGTTTGGCGCCTGGCATCACAAGTTTCAGTGCCAACAATGTCTGATGCTGTTCTCGGATGGGTTGCAGGGAGACAGGGTGAGGGTGGTGCAGACGCTGCTCTTCGTCACCGGCATCAACACGCTGCTGCAGTCGCTCTTCGGGACGCGGCTGCCGACGGTCATAGGCGGCTCCTACGCCTTCGTCATCCCGGTGATGGCCATCGTGCAGGACTCGTCGCTCGCGGCCATACCCGACGACCACGAGGTGACCAATCAATCATTCATTCACTTTTACTTTCTAGTATCCGCACATTCAGAAATTCTTTAACGGCATGGTCTAATCAAAATCATCTTTGAGCAGAGGTTCCTCCAGAGCATGAGGGCCATACAGGGGGCGCTCATAGTGTCCTCCAGCATTCAGATCATCCTTGGTTACAGCCAGCTCTGGGGTATTTTCTCCAGGTACCACCACACACTGTCAAGTACTAGTTGTATTAGTAGTGACATGTTGCGTGCTACATTTACACATTAGTTCAGTTTTGTTTACTGATGGATGTGTGGCCTGGGTGTAACTTTCAGATTCTTCAGTCCACTGGGAATGGCGCCGGTGGTTGCGCTGCTCGGTTTTGGTCTCTTCGAAAGAGGATTCCCTGTGGTATGGCTTGCTCTGCACCTGATTCTTCATTTTCTTAGAAAGATGACACTTCGTTCAGCATTGGTACTTATTTGATATTGTGTATATCAGGTTGGGAGATGCGTTGAGGTTGGCCTGCCAATGTTAATCCTCTTTGTTGTGCTTTCCCAGGTTTGATAAGCAACCCTAATCATCCAAGTCTTTGCCAGTTAAACTAAAATTAGTCCTTATTAGAAGTTCAGCATTGCTAACTGCCTTCTTGTTTCTTACCAGTATCTGAAGAATGTACAGATAAGAGAGATCCCCATACTGGAACGATTCTCCCTGTTCATCTGTATCGCATTGGTCTGGGCGTATGCTCAAATTCTCACTTCTGGTGGCGCGTATAATCATAGCACCGAGGTCACTCAGATCAACTGCCGCACTGACCGTGCCAATCTGATCTCTTCCGCCCCATGGTTAGCCCCTTTGCCAGTTTTCCCAATATAAATTTAGAATCTTCTTGACCTCTTGCGTGTACATGAAAATGGTTCATCTGCATTGCGCATCCTGTTTTTTGATTTATACAACTCTCAAATCAGCTCTTCAGTTGGAAAAATAATAATCCATTTTAAAGAGTATTACTTATTATTTGGTCGAGTTTCGTACTGATATGATTGCGCTGTCCTTATTCCAGGATTAAGATCCCATACCCCCTGCAGTGGGGGGCACCAACCTTCAGTGCCGGCCAATCGTTCGGTATGGTGTCTGCGGTTTTGGTCTCGCTAATAGAGGTGACACCCCTAATTGCTCGTTGACAGCAGCCATTTCTTCTATGCAATTTAGATGTTAACAACGTCTCCGTTCAACAGTCCACAGCTTCTTACAGCGCTGCAGCTCGGCTTGCAAGTGCAACTCCACCTCCAGCTCACATCCTGAGCAGAGGCATCGGGTGGCAGGTAAATATCATCTTCGAACCCTGATTGTTTTATTCTTCTCAGTTCTGAATGCTATTCAAAACTGAAAACTAATTTTACTTCCACAAGAGATTTGCTGAGTAAAAACGCTCTATGCAACAGGGAATCGGCATCCTCCTTTGTGGGCTCTTTGGAACAGGGACCGGCTCCACTGTCTCAGTGTACGTTGCACAAAAGAGATCACATAATATATGAAGAAGCATTACAAAACTGTTTCTTCCAGCCTTGATTGATACTGTCGGGAACAAATGCAGGGAGAACGTGGGGTTACTAGGATCAACGAGGATCGGGAGCCGCCGCGTCATACAAATCTGTGCTGGCTTCATGATCTTCTTCTCCATGCTGGGTGAGCTATCTGAACTGAACTGTCTTCAGAATGATGATTTCTTATACTGAAAAACAGCACAGTATCCCTGAAGAGAACTCTCACTCTCTCTTGCATCATCATGTGCAGGGAAATTTGGAGCGCTGTTCGCTTCCATCCCGTTCACCATCTTTGCCGCGGTGTACTGCGTCCTGTTCGGACTAGTTGGTTGGTTACCACGCCCCATCTGCTGCTACGAATACTACGTGCATTTGATTGACGACGGTCTGGTTAATCGCTGTTGGCTTTTTCTGTGTGTCTGCAGCTGCGGTGGGGCTCTCCTTCTTGCAGTTCACCAACATGAACTCGATGCGCAACCTGTTCATCGTCGGCGTGTCCATCTTCCTTGGCCTGTCCGTGCCGGAGTACTTCTTCCGCTACAGCATGGCTGCCCAGCGTGGTCCTGCGCACACTAAAGCTGG
>NC_057800.1:543511249-543725027 GCF_018294505.1 Triticum aestivum
TCTCTCTCTCTCTCATGGCGCGTAGTGGTCAAAACATCTTCTTGGCGTGCCTGAACTCCACTTTAACATTGTGTGTGGCCGGCCCTGACATGTACGCATTGCATGCAGTTCAACGACTACATCAACACCATCTTCTCGTCGCCGCCGACGGTGGGGCTGATGGTGGCCGTGTTCCTGGACAACACGCTGGAGGTGAAGGACGCTGGCAGGGACCGCGGGATGCCGTGGTGGGTGCCCTTCCGCTCCTTCAAGGGGGACAGCAGGAACGAGGAGTTCTACAGCCTGCCATTCAACCTCAACCGCTTCTTCCCTCCCTCGTAAACGCTCCAGGGATAAAAGGAAGAAAGGACATGGTTTCTTTCTTGGCTGATGCGATCATGTGCGCGGCTGTTCTGATCGGAGTGTTGTTGAACAGTGGAAATAGTAGATGTGTATTGCCTCTAGCTGGTCATTGTTTCATTCGTTCATTTTCTTTGTTATCTATATGCTTGTAGATCGGGGTGGGGAGGTGCCGGCTCGGTGAACCAACCCTGTCGTATGTAGTTCCTGTTTTTGACCATTCCGCAAACAAGATCATGTATGTGGCCTACCGTGGTGTGATATATAGTACTCCCTCCCGAAATGCTCAATGGAGCTCACAAGTGTGCAAATTATCATGACAAAATACGTTAAAACGAGTGCTACACAAAAAAACAGAACCAAATACCCTTGGAGATTTAGTATGTGCACTATTCATCCTAAAAATTTCGGCCTCTTCTGACGCAATTTTTTTCCAGCCTCCATGGAGGTCGAGCTCCAAAACGCTCCACTCTACCCCTCCCATTATCTAAGGCGCCTAAGCTTTTGGCGATGATTCTCCCACTATCTCTAAATCTCCAAGGGTATTTGGTTTGTGCCCTAGCTAGTGCTATCAAATTTTTGGCATAACCAAAGCACAATGGCATTGGTTCTTTGGTTTACAGCCTTAGTAACTACAATACATTTTTTTGGGCAAAGTGGTTGAGCCTCCATTTGGTCTCCTGCCATTTAGGTATGTTCGGTACCTTTTTTAAGGAGAGGGTACGTTCGGTTCCTCTCTAGCTCTCGGCTCCTCTGGGCCAGGAGTTTTTTTAGAATCTCACAAAAGCTTTATTACTGCGTCATAATATTTACAAGGTCACCGGGCTGGCCTAACCAAACATGGCGGCCATGCCCTAAAGTTAAAGCATGGTTTGCAAGATTCTGGGCCTCTACATTTGAGGTCCTAAACTCACGACTAAAAGTGCAAGAAGAACAACTACTAGCCCTAGCTACTATTTCTTGAACTATGCCACCAAAATTTGCAGAACTCCCTTCTTTGATAGCATCGATGGCCACTTTGCAGTCCGAGGCAACAAGCATCTTATTCATGTAAAGATCATCTGCCAGTGCTAGAGCCTCTTTGATAGCTAGTATTTGAAGAACCCGAGGGTCAATTATGTTTCTGATCACTACTATCGATTGATACATCCCAAACGTATCTACTTCTCCAAACATTTTTGCTCTTGTTTTGGACTCTAATTTGCATGATTTGAATGAAACTAACCCGGACCGACGCTGTTTTCAACAGAACTATCATGGTGTTATTTTTGTGCAGAAATAAAAGTTCTTGAATGAGGCTAAAAATTTAGGGAGATTTTTTTTAATATATAAAGAATACCGACAAAAAGATCTGTTGGAGGGGGCCCGCCACAAAGTCACAAGCTCAGGTGGCGCGCCACCTGAGCTTGTGGGCCCCTTGAGACTCTGTTTGCCCTACCTCCAACTCCATAAATACCGTCTCGCAGAGAATAAAATCAGAGAGAAAGTTTCGCCACATTTTATGATACGGAGCCACGGCCAACTCTTCTCGATCTGGAGTCCGTTCGGGGCTCCAGAGAGGGGGGTTCGTCGCCATCGTCATCATTAACCCTTCTCGATCAACAATTCCATGATGCTCACCACCAGGAGTGAGCAAATCCTTCGTAGACTTGCTGGACGGTGATGGAGTTGGATGAGATTTGTCATGTAATCGAGTCAACTTGTTAGGGCTTGATTCCTGGTATCCACTTTGTTCAGAGATTGATAGTGCTATGACTTTGCTATGCTTAATGCTTGTCACTAAGGCCCGAGTGTCATGACTTCAGATCTGAACCCTATATGTTTTCATGAATATGTTTGAGTTCTTGATCCTATCTGCTAGTTGTATGCACTTGTTATTGTTCTGATCCATAGACCCCAAGGTGAAAATAATTGGGATACTCTTCGGGGATGACTGTAATTCGAGGAGTTCATATATTCACTATGTGTTAATGCTTTGTTCCGGTTCTCTATTAAAAGGAGGCCTTAATATCCCTTGGATTTCCTTATGGACCCCGCTACCACAAGAGGGTAGGACAAAAGTGTTGGGGAACGCATTAATTTCAAAAAAATTCCTACGCACACGCAAGATCTATCATGGTGATGCATAGCAACGAGAGGGGAAGAGTGTTATCCACGTACCCTCGTAGACCGTAAGCGGAAGCGTTATGACAACACGGTTGATGTAGTCGAACGTCTTCACGATCTGACCGATCCTAGCACCGAAGAAACGACACCTCCCCGATCTGCACACGTTCAGCTCGGTGACGTCCCGTGAACTCTAGATCCAACTGAGTGTCGAGGGAGAGTTTCGTCAGCACGCCGGTGTGATGACGGTGATGATGAAGCTACCCGAACAGGGCTTCGCCTAAGCACTACAACGATATGACCGAGGTGGATTATGGTGGAGGGGGGCACCGCACACGGCTAAGACAATTGTCAACTTGTGTGTTCTAGGGTGCCCCCTGCCCCCGTATATAAAGGAGCAAGGGGAGGGGGCTGACGGCCTCATAGGGTGCACCCCAAGGGGGGAATCCTACTCCTACTAGGAGTAGGTTCCCCCTTTTCTAGTCCAACTAGGAGGTGAAGGAAAGAGGAGGAGGGGAGAAGGAAAGAGGGGGCCGACCCCGCAAGCCCTAAACCAATTCAGTTTGGACCTAGGGGAGGGGGGCGCCCCACAGCTCCCTTGCTGCCCTCTATTTCCACTAAGGCCCATGAAGGCCCATTGACCCCCCGGGGGGTTCCGGTAACTCCCCGGTACTCCGGTATTTATCCGATGACCCCCGAAACCTTTCCGGTGTACGAATATAACCTTCCAATATATCAATCTTTATGTCTCAACCATTTCGAGACTCCTCGTCATGTCTGTGATCTCATCCAGGACTCTGAACAACTTCCGGTACATCAAAATACATAAACTCATAATACCGATCGTCATCGAACATTAAGCATGCGAACCCTACGGGTTCGAGAACTATGTAGACATGACCGAGACTCATCTCCGGTCAATAACCAATAGGGAACCTGGATGCTCATATTGGCTCCTACATATTCTACGAAAATCTTTACCGGTCAAACCGCATAACAACATATGTTGTTCCCTTTGTCATCGGTATGTTACTTGCCCAAGATTCGATCGTCGGTATCTCAATACCTAGTTCAATCTCGTTACCGGCAAGTCTCTTTACTCGTTCTGTAATGCTACATCCCGTAACTAACTCATTAGTCACATTGCTTGCAAGGCTTATAGTGATGTGCATTACCGAGAGGGCCCAGAGATACCTCTCCGATACACGGAGTGACAAATCCTAATCTTGATCTATGCCAACTCAACAAACACCATCGGAGACACCTGTAGAGCATCTTTATAGTCACCCAGTTACGTTGTGACATTTGATAGCACACTAAGTGTTCCTCCGGTATTCGGGAGTTGCATAATCTCATAGTCATAGGAACATGTATAAGTTATGAAGAAAGCAATAGCAACAAACTAAACGATCATCGTGCTAAGATAACGGATGGGTCAAGTCAATCACATCATTCTCTAATGATGTGATCCCGTTAATCAAATGAAAACTCTTTGTCCATGGCTAGGAAACTTAACTATCTTTGATTAACGAGCTAGTCAAGTAAAGGCATACTAATGACACTCAGTTTGTCTATGTATTCACACATGTACTAAGTTTCCGGTTAATACAATTCTAGCATGAATAATAAACATTTATCATGATATAAGGAAATATAAATAACAACTTTATTATTGCCTCTAGGGCATATTTCCTTCAGTCTCCCACTTGCACTAGAGTCAATAATCTAGTTCACATCGTCATGAGATTTCACACCAATAGTTCACATCTTTATGTGATTAGTTCACATCTTCATGTGACTAATACCCAAAGGATTTACTAGGGTCAATAATCTAGTTCAGATCGCTATGTGATGAATACCCAAAGAGTGATCATGTTTTGCTTGTGAGAGAAGTTTAGTCTACGGGTCTATAACATTCAGATCCGTATGTATTTCGCAAATTTCTATGTCTACAATACTCTGCACGAAGCTACTCTAGCTAATTGCTCCCACTTTCAATATGTATCCAGATCGGGACTTAGAGTCATCTAGATCGATGTAAAAAGCTTGCATCGACGTAACTCTTTACGACGAACTCTTTTATCACCTCCATAACCGAGAAATATTTCCTTAGTCCTCTAAGGATAATTTTGACCGCTATCCAGTGATCTACTCCTAGATCACTACTGTACTCTCTTGCCAGAATCATGCTAAGGTATACAATAGGACTGATACACAACATAGCATACTTTATAGAACCTATGACTGAGGCATAGGGAATGATTTTTCATTCTCTTTCTATTTTCTGCCGTGGTCGGGTTTTGAGTCTTTACTCAACTTCACACCCTGCAACACAGGCAAGAACTCCTTCTTTGACTGTTCCATTTTGAACTACTTCAAAATCTTGTCAAGGTATGTACTCATTGAAAAATCTTATCAAGCGTCTTGATCTATCTCTATAGATCTTGATGCTTAATGTGTAAGAAGCTTCACCGAGGTCTTTCTTTGAAATTTTTTCTTATTCAAGTATCCTTTTATGCTATCCAGAAATTCAGTATCATTTCCGATCAACAATATGTCATCCACATATAATATCAGAAATGCTACAGAGCTCCCACTCACTTTCTTGTAAATACAGACTTCTCCAAAAGTCTGTATAAAACTATATGCTTTGATCAACTCATCAAAGCGTATATTCCAACTCCGAGATGCTTGCACTAGTCCATAGATGGATCGCTGGAGCTTGCACACTTTGTTAGCACCTTTAGGATTGACAAAACTTTCTTGTTGTATCAACTCTTTTTTAAGAAATCCATTAAGAAATGCAGTTTTTGACATCCATTTGCTAGATTTCATAAAATGTGGCAATTGCTAACATGATTCAGACAAAGTTAAGCATCACTATGAGTGAGAAAATCTCATCGTAGTCAACACCTTGAACTTGTCGAAAACCTTTTTGCGACAATCTGAGCTTTGTAGATAGTAACACTACTATTAGCGTTCGTCTTCCTCTTGAAGATCCATTTATGCTCAATGGCTCGCCGATCATTGGGCAAGTCAATTAAAGTCCATACTTTGTTCTTTATACATGGATCCCATCTCAGATTTAATGGCCTCTAGCCATTTTGCGAATCTGGGCTCATCATCGCTTCCTCATAGTTCATAGGTTCGTCATGGTCAAGTAACATGACCTCCAGAACAGGATTACCGTACCACTCTGATGCGGATCTCACTCTGGTTGACCTACGAGGTTCGGTAGTAACTTGATCAGAAGTTTCATGATCATCATCATTAGCTTCCTCACTTACTGGTGTAGGAATCACTGGAACTGATTTCAGTGATGAACTACTTTCCAATAAGGGAGCAGGTACAATTACCTCCAAGTTCTACTTTTCTCCCACTCACTTCTTTCGAGAGAAACTCCTTCTCTAGAAAGGATCCATTCTTAGCAACGAATATCTTGCCTTCGGATCTGTGATAGAAGGTGTACCCAACAGTTACTTTTGGGTATCTTATGAAGACACACTTTTCCAATTTGGGTTTGAGCTTATCAGGCTGAAACTTTTTCACATAAGAATCACAACCCCAAACTTTAAGAAACGACAGCTTAGGTTTCTAGCCAAACCATAATTCATACAGTGTCGTCTCAACGGATTAGATGGTGCCCTATTTAACGTGAATGTAGCTGTCTCTAATGCATAACCCCAAAACGATAGTGGTAAATCGGTAAGAGACATCATAGATTGCACTATATCCAATAAAGTACGTTTACGACATTCGGACACACCATTACACTGTGGTGTTCCAGGTGGCATGAATTTGTGAAACTATTCCACATTGTTTTAGTTGAAGACCAAACTCCTAACTCAAATATTCGTCTCTGCGATCAGATCGTAGAAACTTTATTTTCTTGTTACGATGATTTTCCACTTTACTCTGAAATTCTTTGAACTTTTCAAATGTTGCAGACTTATGTTTCATCAAGTAGATATATCCATATCTGCTCAAATCATCTGTGAAGGTCAGAAAATAAAGATACCCGCCGCGAGCCTCAATACTCATCGGACCGCGTACATCAGTATGTATTATTTCCAATAAGTCAGTTGCTCGCTCCATTGTTCTGGAGAACGAAGTCTTAGTCATCTTGCCCATGAGGCATGGTTCGCAAGCATCAAGTGATTCATAATCAAGTGATTCCAAAAGCCCATCAGCATGGAGTTTCTTCATGCGCTTTACACCAATATGACCTAAATGGCAGTGCCACGAATAAGTTGCATTATCATTATTAACTTTGCATCTTTTGGCTTCAATATTATGAATATGTGTATCACTACGATCGAGATTCAATAAACCATTTATATTGAGTTCATGACCATAAAAGGTTTTATTCATGTAAATAGAACAGCAATTATTCCTTGACTTAAATGAATAACCGTATTGCAATAAACACGATCCAATCATATTCATGCTCAACGCAAACACCAAATAACATTTATTTTAGGTTCAACACTAATCCCGAAGGTAATGGGAGTGTGCGATGGTGATCTTATCAACCTTGGAATCACTTCCAACACACATCATCACCTCACCCTTAACTAGTCTCTGTTAATTTTGCAGCTCCCGTTTCGGAGTTACTACTCTTAGCAACTGAACCGATATCAAATACCGAGGGGTTGCTATAAACACTAGTAAATTACACATCAATAACTTGTATATCCAATATAACTTTGTTCAGTATGCCATCCTTATTATCCGCCAAGTATCTAGGGCAATTCCACTTCCAGTGACCATTTCCTTTGTAGTAGAAGCACTCAGTTTCAGGCTTGGGTCTAGCTTTGGGCTTCTTCATGGGAGTGGCAACTTGCTTGCCGTTCTTCTTGAAGTTCCCTTTCTTTCCCTTGCCCTTTTACTTGAAACTGGTGGTCTTGTCAACCATCAACACTTGATGCTTTCTTGACTTCTACCTTCGCTAATTTCAACATCGCGAAGAGCTTGTGAATTACTTTTGTCATCCCTTGCATATTATAGTTCATCACGAAGTTCCAGTAACTTGGTGATAGTGACTAGAGAACTCTGTCAATCACTATTTTATCTGGAAGATTAACTCCCGTTTTTATTCAAGCAATTGTAGTACCCAGACAATCTGAGCACATGCTCACTGGTTGTGATATTTTCCTCCATCTTGTAGGCAAAGTACTGTCAGAAGTCTCATACCTCTCGACACGGGCATGAGCATGAAATACCAATTTCAACTCTTGGAACATCTCATATGCTCCATGTCGTTCAAAACATTTTTGAAATCCCGGTTCTAAGCCATAAAGCATGGTACACTAAACTATCAAGTAGTCATCATACTGAGCTTGTCAAACATTCATAATGTCTGCATCTGCTCCTGCAACAGTTCTGTCACCTAGTGGTGCATCAAGGACATAATACTTTTGTGCAGCATTGAGGATAATCCTCAGATCACAGAGCTAGTTCGCATCATTGCTACTAACATTTTTCAACTTATTTTTCTCTAGGAACATATAAAAAATAAACGGGGAGCTACATCGCGAGCTATTGATCTACAACATAGTAATGCAAATACTATTAGGACTAAGTTCATGATAAATTAAAGTTCAATTAAGCATATTACTTAAGAACTCCCACTTAGATAGATATCCCTCTAATCATCTAAGTGATCACGTGATCCATATCAACTAAACCATGCCCGATCATCACGTGAGATGGAATAGTTTTCAATGGTGAACATCACTATGTCGATCATATCTACTATATGATTCACGCTCGACCTTTCGGTATCAGTGTTCCGAGGACATATCTGCATATGCTAGGCTCGTCAAGTTTAACCTGAGTATTCTGCGTGTGCAAAGCTGGCTTGCACCCGTTGTATGTGAACGTAGAGCTTATCACACCCGATCATCACGTGGTGTCTCGACATGATGAACTATAGCAACGGTGCATATTCAGGGAGAACACTTATACCTTGAAATTTAGTGAGAGATCATCTTATAATGCTACCGCCGAACTAAGCAAAATAAGATGCATAAAGGATAAACATCACATGCAATCAATATAAGTGATATGATATGGACATCATCATCTTGTGCCTTTGATCTCCATTTCCAGAGCACCGTCATGATCACCATCGTCACCGGCTTGACACCTTGATCTCCATCGAAGCATCGTTGTCGTCTCGCCAACTATTGCTTCTACGACTATCGCTACCTCTTAGTGATAAAGTAAAGCAATTACATGGAGATTGCATTTCATACAATAAAGCGACAACCATATGGCTCCTGCGAGTTGCCGATAACTGTGTTACAAAACACGATCATCTCATACAATAAAATTTAGCATTATGTCTTGACCATATCACATCACAACATGCCCTGTAAAAACAAGTTAGACATCCTCTACTTTGTTGTTGCAAATTTTACGTGGCTGCTACGGGCTGAGCAAGAACCATTCTTACCTACGCATCAAGAACCACAACGCCGTATAGTGATTGCTTTTTGATCTTCAGAAAGAACCCCGTTCATTGAATCCGATTCAACTAAAGTTGGAGAAACTGACACCCACCAGCCACCTGTGTGCGAAGCACGTCGATAGAACTAGTCTCACGTAAGCATACGCGTAATGTCGGTCTGGGCCGCTTCATCCAACAATACCGCCAAATCAAGAATCAACTAGTGACAGCAAGCAATATGTATATGCCCACGCCCATAACTCCTTTGTGTTCTACTCGTGCATATAACATGTACGCATAGACCTGGCTCGGATGCCACTGTTGGGGAACGCAGTAATTTCAAAAAAATTCCTACGCACACGCAAGATGTATCATGGTGATGCATAGCAACGAGAGGGGAAGAGTGTTGTATGCTACCTCTTGAGCACTGCGTTGGTTTTCCCTTGAAGAGGAAAGGGTGGTGCAGTAAAGCATCGTAAGTATTTCCCTCAGTTTTTGAGAACCAAGGTATCAATCCAGTAGGAGACCACACGCGAGTCACCTTGTACCTACACACACAAATAAGAACCTCGCAACCAACGCGATAAAGGGGTTGTCAATCCCTTCACGGCCACTTGCAAGAGTGAGATATGATAGAGATGATAATAATAAAATAAATATTTTTGGTATTTTTATGATATAGATTGAAAGTAAAAGATAGCAAAATAAAGTAGATTGGAAACTTGTATGATGGAAAATAGACCCGGGGCCATAGGTTTCACTAGTGGCTTCTCTCAAGATAGCATAAGTATTACGGTGGGTGAACAAATTACTGTCGAGCAATTGATAGAAAAGCGAATAATTATGAGAATATCTAGGTATGATCATGTATATAGGCATCACGTCCGAGGCAAATAGACCGAAATGATTCTGCATCTACTACTATTACTCCACACATCGACCACTATCCAGCATGCATCTAGAGTATTAAGTTCATAAGAACAGAGTAACACCTTAAGCAAGATGACATGATGTAGAGGGATACACTCATGCAATATGATGTAAACCCCATCTTTTTATCCTCGGTGGCAACAATACAATACGCGTCGTTTCCCTTTATGTCACTGGGATCGAGCACCGCAAGATTGAACCCAAAGCTAAGCACTTCTTCCATTGCAAGAAAGATCAATCTAGTAGGACAAACCAAACTGATAATTCGAAGAGAATTGCAAAGATAAACCAATCATACATAAAATAATTTAGAGAAGATTCAAATATTGTTCATAGATAATCTGGATCATAAACCCACAATTCATCGGATCTCGACAAACACACCGCAAAAGAAGATTACATCGAATAGATCTCCAAGAGAATCGAGGAGAACTTTGTATTGAGATCCAAAGAGAGAGAAGAAGCCATCTAGCTACTAGCTATGGACCTGAAGGTCTGAAGTAAACTACTCACACATCATCGGAGGGGCCATGGAGTTGATGTAGAGGCCCTCTGTGATCAACGCCCCCTCCGGCGAAGCTTCGGAAAAGGCCCCAAGATGGGATCTCTTGGGTACAGAAGGTTGCGGCGGTGGAATTAGGTTTTCGTGGTGCTCCTGGATGTTTGTGGGGTATATGGATATATATAGGAGGAAGAAGTAGGTCGGTGGAGCAACGAGGGGCCCACGATGGTGGAGGGCGCGCCCAGGGGGGGTGGGCGCGCCCCCCTGCCTCGTGGCCGCCTCGTTGATTGCTTGACGTCCACTCCAAGTCCTATAGATCAGGTTTGTTCCAAAAATAACGCTCCCGAAGGTTTCATTCCGTTTGGACTCCGTTTGATATTCCTTTTTGGTGAAACTCTAAAATAGGCAAAAAAACAACAATTTGGGATGGGCCTCCGGTTAATAGGTTAGTCCCAAAAATAATATAAAAGTGTAAAAATAAGCCCATTAACATCCAACATAGATAATATAATAGCATGGAAAATAAAAAATTATAGATACATTGGAGACGTATCAAGCATCCCCAAGCTTAATTCCTGCTCGTCCTCGAGTAGGTAAATGATAAAAACAGAATTTTTGATGTGGAATGCTTCCTAACATATTTCTCAATGTAATCTTTCTTTATTGTGGCATGAATGTTCAGATCCGAAAGATTCAAGATAAAAGTTTAATATTGACATAGAAATAATAACACTTCAAGCATACTAACTAAGCAATCATGTCTTCTCAAACTAACATGGCCAAAGAAAGTTATCCCTACAAAATCATATAGTCTAGCTATGCTCTATCTTCATCACACAAAATATTAAATCATGCACAACCCCGATGACAAGCCTAGCAATTGTTTCATACTTTTGATGTTCTCAAACTTTTTCAATCTTCATGCAATATATGAGCGTGAGCCATGGATATAGCACTACGGTGGAATAGAATGGTGGTTGTGGAGAAGACAAAAAATAAGAAGATAGTCTCACATCAACTAGGCGTATCAACGGGCTATGGAGATGCCCATTAATAGATATCAATGTGAGTGAGTAGGGATTGCCATGCAACAGATGCACTAGAGCTATAAGTGTATGAAAGCTCAACAAAAGAAACTAAGTGGGTGTGCAGCCAACTTGCTTGCTCACAAAGACCTAGGGCAATTTGAGGAAGCCCATCATTGGAACATACAAGCCAAGTTCTATAATGAAAAATTCCCACTAGTTTATGAAAGTGACAACATAAGAGACTCTCTATCATGAAGATCATGGTGCTACTTTGAAGCACAAGTGTAAAAAAGGATAGTAACATTGTCCCTTCTCTCTTTTTCTCTCATTTCATCATTTTTTTATTTGGGCCTTCTTCTTTTTTCTTTTCTTTTTGGCCTTTTTTCTTTTTTTTCGTCTGGAGTCTCATCCCGACTTGTGGGGGAATCATAGTCTCCATCATCCTTTCCTCACTGGGACAATGCTCTAATAATGATGATCATCACACTTTTTTTACTTACAACTCAAGAATTACAACTCAATACTTAGAACAAAATATGACTCTATGTGAATGCCTCTGGCGGTGTACCGGGATATGCAATGAATCAAGAGTGACATGTATGAAAGAATTATGAACGGTGGCTTTGCCACAAATACGATGTCAACTACATGATCATGCAAAGCAATATGACAATGATGAAGCGTGTCATAACAGACGAAACGGTGGAAAGTTGCATGGCAATATATCTCGGAATGGCTATGGAAATGCCATAGTAGGTAGGTATGGTGGCTGTTTTGAGGAAGGTATATGGTGGGTTTATGGTACTGGCGAAAGTTGCGCGGTACTAGAGTGGCTAGCAATTGTGGAAGGGTGAGGGTGCGTATAATCCATGGACTCAATATTAGTCATAAAGAACTCACATACTTATTGCAAAAATTCATTGGTTATCAAAACAAAGTACTACGCGCATGCTCCTAGGGGGATAGATTGGTAGGAAAATACCATCGTTCGTCCCCGACCGCCACTCATAAGGAAGGCAATCAATAAATAAATCATGCTCCGACTTCATCACATAACGGTTCACCATACGTGCATGCTACGGGAATCACAAACTTCAACACAAGTATTTCTCAAATTCACAACTACTCAACTAGCATGACTCTAATATCACCATCTCCATATCTCAAAACAATCATCAAGTATCAAACTTCTCTTAGTATTCAATGCACTTATATGAAAGTTCTTATTATGCCTAAAAGCAAATTGCCATGTTGTTCTAAAGGACTATAAAAATAATATAAGTGAAGGATGAGAGATCAATTATTTCTATAAAATAGAACCACCACCGTGCTCTAAAAGATATAAGTGAAGCACTAGAGCAAAAACTATATAGCTCAAAAGATATAAGTGAAGCACATAGAGTATTCTAATAAATTCTAATTCATGTGTGTTTCTCTCAAAAGGTGTGTACAGCAAGGATTATTGTGGTAAACTAAAAATCAAAGACTCAAATCATACAAGACGCTCCAAGCAAAACACATATCATGCGGCGAATAAAAATATAGCTCCAAATAAAGTTACCGATGAACGAAGACAAAAGAGGGGATGCCTTCCGGGGCATCCCCAAGCTTAGGCTTTTTGGTGTCCTTGTATTTTACCTTGTGGTGCCATGGGCATACCCAAGCTTAGGCTCTTGACACTCCTTGTTCCATAATCCATCAAATCTTTACCCAAAACTTGAAAACTTCACAACACAAAACTTAACAAGAGAATCTCGTGAGCTCCGTTAGCGAAACAAAACAAAAACCACTTAAAGGTACTGTAATGAACTCATTATTCATTTATATTGCTGTTAAACCTACTGTATTCCAACTTCTCTATGGTTTATAAACTCTTTTAATAGCCATAGATTCATTAAAATAAGCAAACAACACACGAAAAACAGAATCTGTCAAAAACAGAACAGTCTGTAGTAATCTGTAACTAACGCAAACTTCTGGAACCCCAAAAATTCTAAAATAAATTGATGCAAGTGAGGAATTTATCTATTAATCATCTTCAAAAATAATTAACTAAATAGCACTCTCCAATAAAAAATGGCAGCAATTCTCGTGAGCGCTAAAGTTTCTGTTTTTTACAGCAAGATCAAAAAGACTTTCCCCAAGTCTTCTCAATGGTTCTACTTGGCACAAACACTAATTAAACACAAAAAACACAACCAAAACAGAGGCTAGATAAATTATTTATTACTAAACAGTAGCAAAAAGCAAGTAATAAAAATAAAATTGGGTCGCCTCCCAACAAGCGCTATCATTTAACGCCCCTAGCTAGGCATAAAAGCAAGGATATATCTAGGTATTGCCATCTTTGGTAGGCAATTCTTCAATAAGACACCTATAACCCCTAGGAGTCTCTTTCTTTTTATTAATAATCAAACTCCTAGGCACAAAATCAAGAAAATCATTTGTAGCAAAAGGTTCCTTAAGGATAGCAAGAAAGTTGGGGTGAACACTTATGGATTTGAGGTCCGCATTTCCCTTACTAGAAGTTTCACCCTTAATTTTAGGAACATACATCAATTTGGAAATCTTAGCATCAGAAGGAGTGTTTTTCACTGAAGAAATGGCAGATCCTAGGTTGTTAATAATATCCTCAATTTTATCAATTCTACTGGAATCTTGATCTATCTTTTCATTAACCATAGGTTCCTTTTCTTTAAAATTTTTAAGAGCCACTCCTACCTTAGATCCGTTTTGGGTAACTTGGTTGTGGATCTTTCTATCCAAATTTTCAATCAACTATACGGTAGCAACTTTATTTTCAATAATTTCAAGCCTTTGCATCACATGTTCCAAAGTTAAAGTAGTTCCATTAACCAAAAGAGGTGGTGGGCCAAACAAATCTATCATAGCATTATAAGAATCAAAAGTATGGCTACCCAAGAAATTTCCTCCGGTAATGGTATCAAGAATATATCTATTTCAAGGAGTGATGCCTACATAAAAATTGCTAAGAAGAACGGAAGTGGATTGCTTCCTAATAGATCTATTTTGTGCATTGCAAATTCTGAACCAAGCATCTTTTAGATTTTCTCCCTCCCTTTGTTTAAATTTAAGAACTTCATTCTCGGGAGACAAAGGAGTAGACAAAGGACTAGTCATAACGATGAAGCAAGCGGAAAAGAGGCGAACGGAAAGAGAGGGCGAATAAAATGGCAAGGGTGAAGTGGGGGAGAGGAAAACAAGAGGCAAATGGCAAATAATGTAATGCGAAGGATAAGAGTTGTGATGGGTACTTGGTATGTCTTGACTTGGCGTAGATCTCCCCGGCAACGGCGCTAGAAATCCTTCTTGCTACCTCTTGAGCACTGCGTTGGTTTTCCCTTGAAGAGGAAAGGGTGGTGCAGTAAAGCATCGTAAGTATTTCCCTCCGTTTTTGAGAACCAAGGTATCAATCCAGTAGGAGACCACGCACGAGTCACCTCGTACCTACACACACAAATAAGAACCTTGCAACCAACGTGATAAAGGGGTTGTCAATCCCTTCACGGCCACTTGCAAGACCGAGATATGATAGAGATGATAATAATAAGATAAATATTTTTGGTATTTTTATGATATAGATTGAAAGTAAAAGATAGCAAAATAAAGTAGATTGGAAACTTGTATGATGGAAAATAGACCCGGGGCCATAGGTTTCACTAGTGGCTTCTCTCAAGATAGCATACATATTACAGTGGGTGATGTCGAGCAATTGATAGAAAAGCGAATAATTATGAGAATATCTAGGTATGATCATGTATATAGGCATCACGTCTGAGACAAGTAGACCAAAACGATTCTGCATCTACTACTATTACTCCACACATCGACCGCTATCCAACATGCATCTAGAGTATTAAGTTCATAAGAACAGAGTAACGCCTTAAGCAAGATGACATGATGTAGAGGGATAAACTCATGCAATATGATGTAAACCCCATCTTTTTATCCTCGATGGCAACAATACAATACGTGTCATTTCCCTTTCTGTCACTGGGATCGAGCACCGCAAGATTGAACCCAAAGCTAAGCACTTCTCCCATTACAAGAAAGATCAATCTAGTAGGCCAAACCAAACTGATAATTCGAAGAGAGTTGCAAAGATAAACCAATCATACATAAAAGAATTCAGAGAAGATTAAAATATTGTTCATAGATAATCTGGATCATAAACCCACAATTCATCGGATCTCGACAAACACACCGCAAAGGAAGATTACATCGAATAGACCTCCAAGAGATTCGAGGAGAATTTTGTATTGAGATCCAAAGAGAGAGAAGATGCCATCTAGCTACTAGCCATGGACCCGAAGGTCTGAAGTAAACTACTCACACATCATCGGAGGGACCATGGAGTTGATGTAGAGGCCCTCCATGATCAATGGCCCCTCCGGCGGAGCTCCGGAAAAGGCCCCAAGATGGGATCTCGTGGGTACAGAAGGTTGCGGCGGTGGAATTAGGTTTTCTTGGTGCTCTTGGATGTTTGCAGGGTACATGGATATATATAGGAGGAAGAAGTAGGTCGGTGGGGCAACAAGGGGCCCACGAGGGTGGAGGGCGCGCCCCCCTGTCTCGTGGCCGCCTCGTTGATTGCTTGACGTCCACTCCGAGTCCTCTGGACCACGTTTGTTCCAAAAATAACGCTCCCGAAGGTTTCATTCCGTTTGGACTCCATTTGATATTCCTTCTCGGCGAAACTCTAAAATAGGCAAAAAAACAACAATTTGGGTTGGGCCTCCGGTTAATAGGTTAGTCCCAAAAATAATATAAAAGTGTAAAAATAAGCCCATTAACATCCAAAGTAGGTAATATAATATCATGGAACAATAAAAAATTATAGATACGTTGGAGACGTATCATTGTCCACGTACCCTCGTAGACCGTAAGCAGAAGCGTTATGACAACGCGGTTGATGTAGTCGAACGTCTTCAGGATCCGACCAATCCTAGCACTGAAGGTACGACACCTCCGCGATCTGCACACGTTTAGCTCGATGGCGTCCCGCGTACTCTAGATCCAGCTGAGTGTCGAGGGAGAGTTTCGTCAGCACGACGGCGTGATGACGGTGATGATGAAGCTACCGGAACAGGGCTTCGCCTAAGCACTGGAACGATATGGTCGAGGTGGATTATGGTGGAGGGGGGCACCACACACGGCTAAGACAATTGTCAACTTGTGTGTTCTAGGGTGCCCCCTGTCGCCATCGTCATCATCAACCCTTCTCGATCAACAATTCCATGATGCTCACCACCAGGAGTGAGCAAATCCTTCGTAGACTTGCTGGACGGTGATGGAGTTGTATGAGATTTGTCATGTAATCGAGTCAACTTGTTAGGGCTTGATTCCTGGTATCCACTTTGTTCAGAGATTGATAGTGCTATGACTTTGCTATGCTTAATGCTTGTCACTAAGGCCCGAGTGTCATGATTTCAGATCTGAACCCTATATGTTTTCATGAATATATTTGAGTTCTTGATCCTATCTGCTAGTTGTATGCACTTGTTATTGTTCTGATCCATAGACCCCAAGGTGAAAATAATTGGGATACTCTTCGGGGATGACTGTAATTCGAGGAGTTCATATATTCACTATGTGTTAATGCTTTGTTCTGGTTCTCTATTAAAAGGAGGCCTTAATATCCCTTGGATTTCCTTATGGACCCCGCTACCACAAGAGGGTAGGACAAAAGTGTTGGGGAACGCATTAATTTCAAAAAAATTCCTACGCACATGCAAGATCTATCATGGTGATGCATAGCAACGAGAGGGGAAGAGTGTTATCCATGTACCCTCGTAGACCGTAAGCGGAAGCGTTATGACAACGCGGTTGATGTAGTCGAACGTCTTCACGATCTGACCGATCCTAGCACCGAAGAAACGACACCTCCCCGATCTGCACACGTTCAGCTCGGTGACGTCCCGTGAACTCTAGATCCAACTGAGTGTTGAGGGAGAGTTTCGTCAGCATGCCGGTGTGATGACGGTGATGATGAAGCTACCCGAACAGGGCTTCGCCTAAGCACTACAACGATATGACCGAGGTAGATTATGGTGGAGGGGGGCACCGCACACGGCTAAGACAATTGTCAACTTGTGTGTTCTAGGGTGCCCCCTGCCCCCGTATATAAAGGAGCAAGGGGAGGGGGCTGACGGCCTCATAGGGTGCACCCCAAGGGGGGAATCCTACTCCTACTAGGAGTAGGTTCCCCCTTTCCTAATCCAACTACGAGGGGAAGGAAAGAGGAGGAGGGGAGAAGGAAAGAGGGGGCCGCCCCCAAGCCCTAAACCAATTCGGTTTGGGCCTAGGGGGGCACGCCCCACAGCTCCCTTACTGCGCTCTATTTCCACTAAGGCCCATTGACCCCCCAGGGGGTTTCGGTAACTCCCCGGTACTCCGGTGTTTATCCGATGACCCCCGTAAATTTTCCGGTGTCCGAATATAACCTTCCAATATATCAATATTTATGTCTCGACCATTTCAAGACTCCTTGTCATGTCCGTGATCTCATCCGGGACTCCGAACAACTTTCGGTACATCAAAACACATAAACTCATAATACCAATCATCATCGAACGTTAAGCGTGCGGACCCTACGTGTTCGAGAACTATGTAGACATGACCGAGATTCATCTCCAGTCAATAACCAATAGCGGAACCTGGATGCTCATATTGTCTCCTACATATTCTATGAAGATCTTTATCGGTCAAACCGCATAACAACATATGTTGTTCCCTTTGTCATCGGTATGTTACTTGCCCGAGATTCGGTCGTCGAAGATGAGTGAGGGAGTCCTGGATTAGGGGGTCTCCGGACAGCCGGACTATATCCTTTGGCCGGACTGTTGGACTATGAAGATACAAGATTGAAGACTTCTTCCCGTGTCTGGATGGGACTCTCCTTGGCGTGGAAGGCAAGCTTGGCAATACGGATATGTAGATCTCCTTCCTTGTAACCGACTCTGTGTAACCCTAGCCCCCTTCGGTGTCTATATAAACCAGAGGGTTTAGTCCGTAGGACAGCAACAATCATACCATAGGCTAGCTTCTAGGGTTTAGCCTCTACGATCTCGTGCTAGATCAACTCTTGTAATACTCATACCATCAAGATCAATCAAGCAGGACGTAGGGTATTACCTCCATCAAGAGGGCCCGAACCTGGGTAAACATCGTGTCCCCCGCCTCCTGTCACCATCCGCCTTAGACGCACAGTTCGGGACCCCCTACCCGAGATCTGCCGGTTTTTACACCGACATTGGTGCTTTCATTGAGAGTTCCACTGTGCCGTCACCATAAGGCTTGATGGATCCTTCGATCATCGGTAACGATGCGGTCAAGGGTGAGGTTTTCCTCCCCGGACAGATCTTCGTATTCGGCGGCTTCGCACTACGGGCCAACTCGCCTGGCCATCTGGAGCAGATCGAGAGCTACGCCCCTGGCCATCAGGTCAGGTTCGGAAACTTAAGCTACACTGCCGACATCCGCGGAGACTTGATCTTCGATGGATTCGAGCCCATGTCAGGTGCGCCGCACAATCACGACGAGCATGACGTAACTCTGCCGTCGGACAGTGTTCGGGAGATCACACCTGCAACTACTCCGGCCCTCAATCCGGAGCAAATTGTGCCATCCGAGGACGGGGGGATAGACCCTGCCATGGAGGCCGCACTCTCAGTGGCGATGGAGCCGGATACTGACTTCACCCCTTACGAGAGCCGTGTTGCCGAACCACTGGATTCGTCTCCGGCCACGGACTCCGAGCCGCCTGCGTCCGTAACTATCGAATCCGATTGGGCGCCAATCATGGAGTTTACCTCCGCGGATATCTTTCAGCACTCACCTTTCGGCGACGTGCTAAATTCATTAAGGTCTCTCTCCTTGTCAGGAAAACCTTTGCCAAACTATGTCCGGCTAGAATGGGATGCAGACGAGGAAGAAATTCGCTCCCCACCCACCACCCACTTAGTAGCCACTGTCGACGATTTAACCGACATGCTTGACTTCGACTCCGAAGACATCGGCGGTATGGATGACGATGCAGGAGACGAACAGGAACCACCGCCCACAGGGCGCTGGACCGCCACCTCATCATATGATATATACATGGTGGACACCCCCAAAGAAGGCAATGGCGACGAGACAGCGGGGGATGACCCCTCCAAGAAGCAACCTAAGCACCAACATCAGCGGCGCCACTCTAAGTCCCGCCATAGCAAAAGTAGTGATACCAGCGCAAGAGACAATAACACTCCGGATAGTGCCGGAGACGACAACAATCCCCTCCAGCACGATTTAGAGCAGGAGGGTGAACAAGCTAGCCCTCCAGAGCGGGTAGCAGATAGAGAATCGGAGGAAGACAATTACATGCCTCTCTCCGAAGACGAGGTGAGCCTCCGCGAGGAAGAATTTATCGTGCCTGAGGATCCCGTCGAGCAGGAGCGCTTCAAGTGCCGGCTTAGAGCCACAGCAAATAGCTTGAAGAAAAAGCAACAACAGCTTCGAGCTGATTAAGATTTGATAGCAGACAGATGGACCGAAGTCCTTGCGGCCGAGGAATACGAACTCGAGCGCCCCTCCAAGAGTTACCCAAAGCGCAGGTTGCTACCTCACCTCGAGGAGGAAGCATTGAAACCTACATCACCAGTGTACGATGCGGCTGACAGGCCACCTCGTGGCAGAGCCAGAGAGGCGTTTCAGCCTGAAGTTCAGCCTGCACCCCGCCGCCACTCAAACAAAAATACCAAGGCCTGGGGCAACACGCGGGACCTGCGAGACGTATTGGAAAGCAAGGAAAAACATGCAAGGTCGATATACGGGTCACAGGGGCGCGCGCCAATGCGGGACGATGACCGTCACGCCGGATACACTAAAAGTAAATCCGCCCGGGCCGAATACAACAGACAAGACTCATATGAACTGCGTCGTGATATAGCCCGGCACAGAGGCGTCACACTCACCCTATGCTTCACTGATGAAGTTATGGATCACGAATTCCCGGAGGGTTTTAAACCTGTAAATATCGAATCGTATGATGGTACAACAGATCCCGCTGTATGGATTGAGGATTTCCTCCTCCACATCCACATGGCTCGCGGTGATGATCTACATGCCATCAAGTACCTCCCACTAAAACTCAAAGGACCAACTCGGCATTTGTTGGGGATATTACTACTGGGCGTAAACCGGCCTATCTGGGCTAGGTTAACTTCGTCAGTAGTTAAGTAAGTTAAAGCCCAAGAAGACAGAGGAGGGCTCAAGGCCCATGGTCGGCTCAAGGCCTGCAGCCGTAAACCGGCGTTAGTAGTTAACCTGTATTGTAAGTTAGGAATAAGAAGAGACCAAACCGGACACAGCTATGAGCCGGTATTGGGACTCCGTAAGCCGACGAGAGTCACCCGTGTATATAAGGGGACAACCCGGCGGCGGTTCAAGGATAACAGACAACAACTCGAGACATAGGCGAAGCTTGTTTGCTCCCTAGTCATCGAAACCCCATCAATTCCATCACAACTAGACGTAGGCTTTTACCTTCATCGAAGGGGCCGAACTAGTATAAACTCTCTTGCGTCCTTGTGTCCGCTTTAACCCCTTCAAGCTAACCTGTCGCGATGGCTCCACGACTAAGTCCTTTCTCTAGGACATCTGTCGTGACAAAACCACGACAGTTGGCACCCACCGTGGGGCTATCGCACGATGGTTTCCGGTTCTTGGAGGGCCGCTATGAAGGACTTGAGGGCTACGCTGTAGGTCGGATGACTAAGAGTCGTCGCGGCAAGCTCTACATCGACGACGCAGGCTGGGGCCCCGAGGCCGGCTCAATTGAGTATGGGTACCGGGTCCCCTTTGGTAGCATTCACGTTTTCATTGGCAAGATCGGTGAACCGGGCCCTGAGCTGGACATCTGCGCCGACCTTGTCGAGACGGCTCAGCGTGCGCAATCCGCCCGGGTTAAACCGGCCATGAAGCGTGCCTTCGTGGGAGTCATCCATGGAGGAAGTTATGAGGACAGATCGGAATTTCACGGGGCGACTGTCGTTTGTTCCGGTGACGAATCTTCGACTGGAGAAACTGAATCTCTTTATCAGCTACAAGATGGCCGGATTGGGAGCTGTTCCGATGGCGACAGTATTCCGGACCCCTCTGATCTGCCCAACCGGGTTGGAATATTCATGGCCGGAACACAAGTAGCGCTTCATTCTTCGACAGCTGCGGCAATGATCTCCGGTTCAGCAGCGGCGACGGCTGCCGGGGCAGGAGGCCCTGTGCGCCCGCCGGCTCAGGTTCTATCAGGACTATTTGATGCGTTGGCTGTGCTTATGGCGGAAGTTAATCCGCCAGATCAGGATGTTCACAACACGGAGATTGCAAAGGTAAAGGAACAGATCACCCAGGCCAAGGCGGATCTGGCGGCTGAGGACACCAGGATGGCCGCAGAGCGGGCCGCTTTAGACGCACAGGCCTACAGGCTTATGTTGGACCAGAGCGCGTCGCATGAAGTCATGAGAAGGAAGCACCGATCCCACTTACCTCCGGTTTTCGAGGCCAGAGACCTTTTCAACACTCCAGGACCAAGAGCCGGCAATCCGCTGGAGGGGAACTGGGAAGAAGCCCCTGGGACGGGTGCACCGGTTCAGCCTCGTCAGATGGACCCGCCTCGTCAAAACACCGTTATACCTCAGGATGCTTTAACACCTCCGGGTCACTACTCCAACCCAATGGACAATCTTGTTGCCGCTGCTGCACGGCTGGAGGCCATTCCAATTGAAGGTGACTCGCCGCAGGCAGTAGAGACGCGACGGGTCAAGGAATTTCTGAGGACAGCTTTGGCCCAACAGGAAGCGTACTCGTACAGCCGTGACCGGATCCACTCGACCCCCCGTCCAAGCCGGAGCTATAGCAGACATATGGATGAACCAGCAGTGTCAAGTAATGAACGACGTGGAGCACCCCATGGCAACAACCCGACGGGTGGTGCTGATGACGCTCAGGAAGTGGTGAACCGGGCCCAAGCGCGCAGGGAGGCCGAGTTAGCCGCACAACATCAGGCTCGGCAGCTCACGCCGGTTCGTCCAACCATCTCGATCGAACCTGGTGTTACTTCTAGTTCTTTGGGGGTGCCTTGCCTTATCCCCGCTTTACGCAACATGCGCCTGCCCAAGGATTTCAAAGGCCCGCGCAAGGTACCAAATTACACGGCGGATCAACCTCCAGAGACATGGGTGGAGAGCTATGAGATGGCCATGGAGATGCTTGATGTGGATGACACGGCGTGTGCGAAATACTTCACCATGATGCTTGAAGGAACGGCCCGTACTTGGTTAAAAAGCTTGCCAGCTAATTCTATCAGTTCATGGGCCCAATTACGAGCCCGGTTTATCAGCAATTTCAAGGATACCTGTAAACAGCCTATGTCGATAGTGGACTTAGCTGCATGCGTCCAGGAGGAAGGAGAATCAACGACTCATTGGGTGTGCCGGGTTTCACAAGTGTTGCACTCCTCAGACCGCATCAACGATGACACCGCAGTATTAACCCTAGAAGGCAACTGCCGGTTTGGGCCCCTAAAGTTGAAATTGGGACGGATGAAGCGTCACTGCACCGACATGGGGACCCTCATGGCCGCTTTGGTGAAATATGCTGATTCTGATAGTACCAAGGATCCCGAATCTGATGATGACAAGACAGGGAAAGGGAAGAAGAACAGCAGCTCCAAAGGTCAGCAGCCTCACTGGGTAGGCAATGGCGGAGGAGGCAAGCGTAAAGCGGATAGTAACATGGACTTTGTGGCTAATACCAACACACATGATAATGGCCAGCGACGCAAGGGTAGGCCGAAAAATCGTAATGGAGCACCCAACCCTAACCCAAACCGCCTAAACTATCTGCTAAGCCAGCCCTGTCCAAGATATGGGACGAAGGAGGCGCCAGCAAATCACCTTTGGAAGGATTGCTTTATTATGCAGGAGTTCAAGAATTCTAATAATTTCTAGTATGATCACGAATCTGGCGGTGGCTCAGGATCCGGGCCGGGTTACGGTGGAGGAAGTTCCGGTCCAGGATTTAATGGTAATCCGGGCGGACATAATGGTCAAAATAGTCAGAACAACCAGGGAGGTTACAACCAACAGCAACAACAGTCAGGTTACCAAAGCAACCCAAAGCAGTTGAGTAGTGGGTAGTACCATGTCTTCACCACTAGCTTGGACAAGCGAGACCGGAAGGTTCAGAGGTGGGCAGTCAACTCTGTTGAACCGGCCATACCCCGTTATCTACGTTGGCCTGAACAACCAATCATATGGAGCAGAGAGGATCACCCACCCCAGGTCGATAATCTGGGTCAGTTGGCTCTGGTGGTGGCGCCTCAGGTGGGAGGTTATAAGTTCACCAAGGTGCTCATGGATGGAGGGAGCAGCATTAACATCCTATACTATAAGACCTTCCATTGTATGGGACTAACAGATAAGAATCTCAAACCGTCTAACACAGTATTCCACAGTGTAGTGCCTGGCAGATCAGCATATCCCGTTGGCAAGATAGCTCTGGAAGTGGCCTTTGGGGATGATCATGATTCCAGGTCGGAGACATTGACGTTTAAAGTGGTGAAAATCCAAAGTCCATATCATGCCCTGTTTGGGCGACCGACATACGCCAAGTTTATGGCTCGGCCCTGTTATGTGTATTTGCAGCTCAAGATGCCGGGTCACAAGGGGACAATAACGGTTCACGGAAGCCGCAAAATTGCTTTGGAATGCGAGGAAGGAGATGCGGCTTATGCAGAGTCGGTTTGTGCCACCGAGGAGTTGAAGTACTATAAAGACAATGTTGATCCGGCGGACATGACTCCATCAAAGAAGCCAACTACGGAGCATGATCCGGCCCTGAAGTTCAAATCGGCAGCAGAAACTAAGCTTGTTGACTTCGTACCCGACGATTCGTCCAAGCAGTTCAGCATTAGTGCCAACTTGGATCCGAAATAGGAAAGCGCGCTCATCGAGTTCATCCGTGAGAATCGGGACATTTTTGCATGGAAGCCCTCCGACATGCCAGGTGTACCGAGGCAACTCACTGAGCACACACTTAATGTGGATCCTAAATATAAACCGGTGAAACAGTTCCTCCGCCGGTTTAACAAAGAAAGACGCAAGGCGATTGGAGAAGAGGTAGCCAGGCTCTTAGCAACTGGCTTTATTGTTGAAGTTTTTCACCTTGAGTGGCTTGCCAATCCGGTGCTGGTCCTCAAGAAAAACGGCACCTGGCGCATGTGTGTGGATTAAACAGATCTTATTAAAGCTTGTCCAGCAGATCCTTTTGCCCTCCCCCGTATTGATCAAATTATTGATGCTACGGCGGGTTGTGAGCGTTTAAGTTTTTTGGATGCGTATTCTAGCTATCATCAGATCAAAATGGCAGTTAAGGACCAGGAGAAGACAACATTTATAACTCCCTTTGGAGCCTTCTGCTATGTGTCTATGCCCTTCGGGCTCAAGAGTGCCCAGGCAACTTACCAACGGTGTGTACAAAATTGTCTTCACAAGCAGATTAGCCGTAATTTACATGCTTACGTGGATGATATCGTGGTTAAATCCAGGGAGAAGGAGACTTTGGTTGATGATTTGAAGGAAACCTTTGATAACCTGAGAACATACAAGATGATGCTTAATCCAGACAAGTGTGTCTTTGGTGTATCGGCGGGCAAGCTATTGGGTTTTCTAGTGTCCAACAGGGGAATTGAGTCTAATCCGGAGAAGATCACGGCTATCACCTCCCTGGCTAAACCGAAGTGTATCAACGATGTTCAACGCCTGGCAGGCCGGATAGCTGCGCTAAGCCGGTTCATCAGTCGCCTGGGTGAGAAGGCAATCCCTTTGTATCAGATGTTGAAAAAGACGGATCAGTTTGTCTGGAGTTCTGCTGCTGATGAAGCATTTGAGGACTTAAAAGCGGCAATTGGCCAATCCGCCTGTGCTCGCCGCTCCAATTGACAAGGAGCCGTTACTGCTATATGTTGCTGCTAATGTTCGGGCGGTCAGCGTAGCTATTGTGTTGGAGCGAAAGGAGGCAGGTAAGGAGCATCCGATTCAACGTCCGGTCTATTATATCAGCGAGGTGCTCATTGAGTCCAAGCAAAGGTATCCGCATTGGCAGAAGCTGGTGTATGGAGTTTTTATGGCAAGCCGGAAGCTTAAACAATATTTCCAAGGGCACTCAATTACGGTGGTCAGTTCTACTCTGGGAGATATCATCCAGAACCGGGAAGCAACTGGCCGGATTGCAAAGTGGGCCATAGAGCTGGCGCCGTACGGTTTGAAGTATGTGCCTCGGACAGCGGTTAAGTCTCAAGCACTTGTTGATTTCATCAATGATTGGACAGAAATGCAAGCACCTGAAGAAAAGCCGGATCATACGTATTGGACCATCCATTTTGACGGATCCAGGCAGTTGGAAGGCTCGGGGGCTGGAGTCGTATTAACTTCCCCACGAGGTGCTAAGTTTTGTTATGTTATCCGTTTAATGTTCCCTTGTACTAACAATGCAGCTGAGTATGAAGCCTTGCTCCATGGTCTCCGGATGGCTAAGGAGATGAATCTAAGTCGAGTTAAGTGCTTCGGTGACTCGGACCTTGTGGCTCAGCAAGTGTCTGGCACTTGGGACTCCAAGGACCCACTCATGGCAGCATATCGCCGTGAGGTGGATACTGTCGCAGGTTATTAAGGCTATCAGGTGGACCACGTGGACCGGCGAAAAAATGAAGCGACAGACGCTTTAAGCCGGCTGGGCTCTTAGCGCAAACCGGTCCCACCCAATGTTTTTCTGGATGTGCTACACAACCCGTCGGTCAAGATCCCTGGTGAAGAGGATTTGGCTATTCCTGATCCGGAGGCTCAATTGGTGGCGGCTCTTCATGTTATTCCAGATTGGACGCTTCCTTACCTGGCGTACAAGAACCGGGGTGAGTTGCCAGAGGATGAGATTCTAGCCTGGCAGATAATCCGGTGATCCAAGTCCATGGCTATCATCAACGGCAAGTTGCATCATTGCAGTATATCAGGAGCTTTTCAACGCCGCGTGTCTCCTAAAGAAGTCCATGAAATTTTGCATGAGATCCACGAAGGAGATTGTGGTCACCACGCCGGTTCAAAGTCTCTGGTGGCTAAAGTGTTTCGCCATGGTTTTTATTGGTTAACTGCTCATGCCGATGCGGAGGATCTGGTCAGACGATGTGATGGTTGCCAAAGGTTTTCAAGGCGTGCTCATGTACCGGCTCAAGAATTGAGAATGATTCCAATTACTTGGCCGTTTGTGACTTGGGGGCTGGATATGGTTGGGCCTTTCAAAAGGTCCAAAGATAAGAAGACCCACCTCCTGGTGGCGGTTGACAAGTTTACAAAGTGGGTGGAGGCAGATCCTGTTAGCAAGTGTGATGCGGCCACGGCGGTTCAGTTCATCAAAAAGGTGATTTTCCGGTTTGGCTTTCCGCACAGTATTATCACAGATAATGGTACCAATTTGTCCAAAGGTGCTATGAAGGAGTTCTGCGAACAGGAGCACATCCGGCTCGACGTTTCATCAGCACATCCACAGTCCAATGGTCAAGCAGAAAGAGCTAATCAAGAGATCTTGAGAGGCATCAAGCCCTGGCTCATGGTTCCTTTGCAGAGAACGCCGGGTTGTTGGGTAGAAGAATTACCATCTGTGTTATGGAGCATCAATACAACACCTAACATATCAACAGGATACACACCATTCTTCATGGTTTATGGAGCAGAGGCAGTTCTCCCCAGTGATATCCGTCATGATTCACCTCGTGTCACGGCTTATATTGAAGCGGATAATGAGACAACACGGCAAGATGCTTTGGACCGGTTGGATGAAGAGCGTGACATCGCAGCCGCCCGGTCGGCGATTTACCAGCAGGATCTTCGTCGTTATCACAGTCGTCGGGTCAGAACCAGAACCTTTCAGGAAGGAGATTTGGTGCTTCGGCTCATCCAAGATCAGACTGATATGCATAAGCTATCCCCACCTTGGGAGGGGCCTTTCGTGGTCAGCAAGAATCTGCACAACGGGTCGTACTATCTGATCGATATTCGAGAGCATAAGGACTCACGTACATCAGAGGAGGAGACTAACAGGCCGTGGAATATAGCTCATCTTCGGCCTTACTATACCTGAGCCATTGGCTATACTTATGTACATATTACGACAATGTATATATTATGATTAAATATAATAAACCGGAACCTCAGCTAAAGCGGGGTATCTGTTCTTTTACATCATGTGAGGTTACAGGAGTTGCTCTAAAGCGGCCTCCGGTTTACCCCTTGAGTTCGCTTTGCTAAAAGCATCGTGCTATATCACTTGGAGGATTGGTCGTGTCCGAACCAATACCATGCCTCTTGATAGGCGAGAGCCACCAGATCACTTGGGGACTTGGTCATGTCTGAACCAGTCATGCCTCTTGATCGGCCTAAGGCCACAGAATCACTTGGGGGCTTGGTCGAACCCGAACCATGACCATGCCATTTGGTCGGCATAAATGCCACGGTTTCATTTGGGGACCTGGCTGACTAGAACCATAGTCACACCTAACGGGAGCTTGGTCGTGTTTGGCCATGGTAACGCCATTTGATGAGCTTAAATAAACCTTTTTTGGCAAACAGTTTTGTCACTGCTTTTGCTTCACACTTTTCTTTGAAGGTTTTTTTTGCTTTTCATTGTGTTTTTTAAACCAACAAAGTTTTTTAACCAATCAATTGACGGAACACAGTTCACGTCAATCCGGAGACTATTTGTCCGGTTTGATCCTTGTTATTAACATCCTCTTATGGAGTAACACGATGTTTATTATAACCCGGCACGGTTTACATGGTAAACCAGCGTCATATATATTACAGGAGTTGTTATCTCCTCCAACAGTGTGGGTTTGTAGAACTCCGCTTCAAGATTGGCCAAGCCAACTTCATGCTCAATGATGGCAGGTATTATGTATCTCAAAAATTTGATCATATACTTAAAATTTTGTTTTGATTTCATATATGCAGACATCATATTCCGCCTGACGGTACAACCGCGGTGGCACTTGATGAATTTTTCATTTCAGAAAGTGTTTTGGAAAGTTCATTACCACAGGAAGAACAAATTATGCACAAAGGCATATCAACATCAAAGGTATCAGCTAGCCTATTACAAGGCAACATGGTGCCCATAATAATATAATTGTTTTTCGCAAAGGAGAGGCAGTTTAAAACCGGCTTCCGGTTCAAGTTTGGTCACCGGCCTGGCCTGATGGTTGTGGGTCATCCTGCGCCGCTTCAGCCTTCGTTTCTCTACCCAGTGGCTGGAAATCCACAGTTGTCCAGTCGATTCCCATTAATGCTTGAAAAACAGCTTCATCATGGATCAGCAATGACGGGTCAATATCGGGAGCGTAAGTATGCTTACGAATTGGAGGGATCAGATTTTCCGATTCATGGATTGGTGCAGCTATTCGCTTGTTCTGACTGTCATATTGGGCTTGATAATGAGACAAGTCTACCTCCTCAACCAGTTGACAAGCTAGCGGACGTATCTCCTGGTTTATTGCTCGCAGATCTGCTTCGCCAAATTCTGACCCATCTTCCTTCAAGCTGGGATAGCCCTGAGCCACTTCAATAGGATCAAAATCCGGCACCCAGGCTTTTTCCCGGATTAAAGCATTGATTGCGCCGGTTCGAGCAGCAGATTTCTTCAGCTCTTCAACCTGGGCAGGAAGCACCGACAATTTCATCAGAGTATCTTGAATCAAAGTGGGCGCCGGTTTGTTATGAGATGCGGTACAGATGATCCGCTGGGCACCAATATACAATTGTTCAACCAATGTATAGGCGGCTTTTAGTTTCTTCCGCACATCTGACCCCAAGTGACCAATACGTGTCCCTGAAATACCATAAAGGGTTAATAAACTGGCGACTCTGTCATAAGACAGAGCCAATTTAGAAGGCAAACTGGCTTACCAAAGATAGCAGTAGTCATGGCATGCACGTGCCACTTTATGCTAGTCAGTTCATCCACCACTGGTTTTAGTGCAGCCTCGGCATCCTCTGCTCGTTTGATCAAAGCGGACTTTTCAGTGGCCCAATCTGCCCGCTTCCTCTTGAAGTTCTCCTTAAGCTATTCCATGGCGCTTAAAGCGCTGGCCAGTTCCTCTTTTGCTTTGGAGGTTTCAGCCTGTTGGGTTTTCAGGTTTTCTTGGAGATCGGTAACTTGGTTTTCTTTCGTCTTTAGCTCCGCCTGCATGCATACAGTTATATGCTTCAACAAATCAGTATAAGGATTCAAGTACCAATCACATAACAAGTTATGCACTTAGCACTTGGGGGCTAATGCATATTAAGTTTTGATCTTTCAATTGCTTACAAAGTCCCAAGATCAATACAAGTATTCAACTTGGCACTTGGGGGCTAATGGCTATTTGCTCGTATATATTCTGATGCGGCAATTTCAATTACTTAAAGTACCGGTTTAACTACGTTAAGTTGAACCGGCCCTTGGGGGCTACATCAGCGAATTTCAAAGCATCAAGATTTATATTGGTAAGTCCCGGTTTGAAAGAATATTACAAACCGGCCCTTGGGGGCTAGGAGAGTCAGCAAGAATGGAAGCATACAAGCAGGAAGGAGCATATGGAGGTTACCTCATATTTCTCTTTCATCATATTAACCAGACCGGCTTCATAGTCGCGACTGGTATACAACCGGTTCAGATAGCCGGAATGGATATCTTGGGCGTTCAGAGCAGCATAAGTCGTCAGATCAGCGTTCCACTTGCCTTTGCCAAAGGCAACAAATTCTTCCTTGGCAGAATGTTTGGATAAAGCGACAGGATTGCTTGGCTCAGTATGGCCAGTGCCAGTAATGACAACCTCATCATCCTGGGTACCGTCGGTTTGCACTGGGCTGTTGGCTTGTTAGTAGGTTTTGCTGGACCGGTGGAACTTTCAATCCGGATGGAACCTGTGGGCTGATTGACAGGACCTGAGGCGTCAGTAGGTCTCTCTTCAGCAATAAGATCATCATCCTGCTGTGGTGGATCGTTGGGTATATCTTCAGGAATAGCCGCTTCAAGATTGGGTGTCTTGCCTGGTTCAAGAATGACATCTTCTTCGGCCGCTTTGTCCAGGCGGGCCTTCTTGCTTGGCCTAGGTTTGGCCCTGAGAAGAATAACAAAATCAAATACAACATATGTTCTAAGGCAATGTACTGTAAACATCACAATAAGTATAGCTTACCCAAGCACCGTTTTGAGCGGTGGGAGCTGAGTAGCCGATGACTCGCCAGAAGATGAGTGGGAAGTAACCTGGTAATCGGAGTCAGACGGATTAAAAGGTTGACGAAAGCAGCCCGCTTTAGGACAAGCACTGACAAGCAAATTAGAGACCTTTGAATGGCGTTTCTGAACCGGACTATTCGGTAAACCGGCGGAGGTAACTACCTGGCTGCTGTGTTGGGTGGTGCGACGAGCTTCGTGTTGTTGGGTCTTCATAAGAAGTTTAGGATCCAAATAAGCAAGAGGATGAGAAAATTTAACTTTCCGGTTTGCCTGACAGATTTTTTGTGAAGGCAAAGTTTCTGAATCGGAAGAGAGAATAATTACCTCTGCAACATCCGCGTGCCTGGCTTCGGCATCATCCTGACAAATATCATCATCAATAAGACGCATGAAAAATAAACCAAGTGAGTCAAGTTCTACCTCAAAGTCTGGATTATCCACCTCATCACCAGGGGCCGGATTAGAAGATGCAGTGGTTCTTTTCCTGTGGGCAGTCTTCTTCACAGCTTTAGTCTTTTGCCGGGTTGCTCTTTCCGGTTTGTCTGGTTTTTCTAGTTTCTCCTGTGGCAGTTTTTTGCTCCAAAACGAATCATTGCCCTGATTATGCAGACACTGATATTAAAAACAATGACCTGACATATCAATAACAGATTCAGCAAAGAGAAAAATCAAAGTCTTATAGCTGGCGGTTTGTTGGTGGCACAGCAGGGAAGCAGGCCGGTTCTAGCGCAGACGTGTTCCGGTTCATTCAGTATCTTATGCACAGCCTCGTGATTTCTTCATCGGAGAGCTGGAGTTTTGAATGTCGCAGTGGGTCATCAACACTGTCAGTATACTCGCACATCAAATCGGAGCGCTGACTAAGGGGCAGTATGCTCCATGATATCCAACAGCGAGCGAGATCAACCCCTGTTAAACCGTTGGCCATAAAGGCTCTGAGCTTTGACAGCTGGGGAGCATATTTGCTTCTCTCCTGGGCAGTCAATCTTTGAGGAAAAGGGTGTGTATTGCTGAGCCGCTCCGGACGAAAGCCAGGCAAGGGATTCTCACCAGCAGGGGAGGTGTCTTTGCAGTAGAACCATGTCTGATTCCACTCCTTGGGGCGACTGTGCAGCTTGGCGTGAGGGTATGTGACCTCTTTCCTTTTCTGAATCGCCATGCCACCCAGCTCCGTATTAGAGCCATCAGTATACTCAGTACGGCGGTTTAGATGGAAAAGGTCTCTGAACAATTCCACTGTGGGCTCCTCTTGAAAGAACACCTCACAGAGCACTTGGAAGTGGCACATATTTGTAACAGAGTTGGGGCCAATGTCTTGCGGATGGAGTTGGAAATCGGCTAAAACATCCCGGTAAAATTTAGAACCGGGCGGCTTAAAGCCCCGGGCTAAGTGATCTACGAAAACAACAACCTCTCCTTCTCGAGGTGTGGGAGGGCATTCTTTGCCAGGAGCCCTCCAATGGATGGTATCTTTGCTGCCTAAAGCGCCAATCAGGACTAAATCGTCCAGTTGATCCTCTGTGACGCGAGAAGGAACCCAATTGCACTCATATACTTGCTTGGCCATGATGGAATCTACAAGGTAGAAGATCCCGGTTCAAAAATGCATTTGATCAAGGTACGTTGGTATGGGCACTGTTAAACCGGAGACAGAACTATCTGAACCGGAGTTTCATGAAGCAACCAACATCTGGCGGTTCAACAAGGGGACTAATGGCATATACCGGTTTGAAATTTTTTCTATAAGGTTAAACCTCCTGATCTAAGCATTGAAAAACTGAGATTGCGGATGGACAAGTACGCACAAACAGGTTTCACAAGATTTCTTTACAGCATTGGATCTGAAGCAAGTTCAGAGAAGAGATAAATACTTAGAGGTTCAAAGGAGCAGTACCGAACCAATGAGCAAAACGTTCATATAGACCCATGGTTTGAGATGCATAAGTAAAGGCGAAGGTCAAACAACTATCATTGCACAGAATAAAGATTTGCGGATTCATCTAAAGATCTATTGTATGAGCAAGAGGCAGACGATGAACACTGAAGAACTGCGAAACCCTAGGCCAGATATGCGAGGGAAAAGATAGAAGATTTACCGGAGCTGAGGAAGATGCGGAAGGTTGCCGTGATGTTCTGGTGCGCTCAGGTTGATGCAGCGGCCGAGGATGAGGCAGAGGTCGACGGCGGCGGCGGAGCTCCGAGGCTGGCGATGCGAGGAAGATGAAGAAGGCACAGAAGGAGAAAAGAAATGACCCTTCGGTCCTATTTATAACATGAAAGAACATGAGTCAGGCGCGACAATCAAGGGGCCACAAAACGGAGTTGTCGCCTCGATTTCCGCCAATCTATTAAACAAAGAAGCATAATGGATAGCTTCGTTTTGACAGGTGACATCACTCCGGTTTACATCAATCAGAGAAGATGACATCATGGCGGTTTACCAATTTATAATAAGATGTTGAAGATGAAGCTTTTATTAAAGGATTGACATGAACCCGTTCAAATCAATCTGGGGCCTAATGTTGGGGATATTACTACTGGGTGTAAACCGGCCTATTTGGGCCGGGTTAACTTCGTCAGTAGTTAAGTAAGTTAAAGCCCAAGAAGACAGAGGAGGGATCAAGGCCCATGGTTGGCTCAAGGCCTGCAGCCGTAAACCGGCGTTAGTAGTTAACCTGTATTGTAAGTTAGGAATAAGAAGAGACCAAACCGGACACATCTATGAGCCGGTATTGGGACTCCGTAAGCCGACGAGAGTCACCCGTGTATATAAGGGGACGACCCGACGGTGGTTCAAGGATAACAGACAACAACTCGAGACATAGGCGAAGCTTGTTTGCTCCCTAGTCATCGAAACCCCATCAATTCCATCACAACTAGACGTAGGCTTTTACCTTCATCGAAGGGGCCGAACTAGTATAAACTCTCTTGCATCCTTGTGTCCGCTTTAACCCCTTCAAGCTAACCCGTCGCGATGGCTCCACGACTAAGTCCTTTCTCTAGGACATCTGTCGTGACAAAACCACGACAGCATTGGCTGAGTAGCTTGCCAGCAAACTGCGTCGGCAGTTGGGAGGATTTGGAAGATGCATTCCTTGACAACTTCCAGGGCACTTATGTGTGACCACCGGATGCTGATGACTTGAGCCATATAACTCAGCAGCCAGGGGAATCGGCCAGGCAATTCTGGACATGGTTCCTAACTAAGAAAAACCAAATTGTCGACTGTCCGGATGCAGAGGCCTTAGCGGCATTCAAGCATAACATCCGTGATGAGTGGCTCGCCCGACACCTCGGCCAGGAGAAGCCAAAGTCTATGGCAGCCCTCGCGACACTCATGACCCGCTTTTGCGAGGGCGAGGATAGCTGGCTAGCTCACAGCAACAACACATCAAGGAATCCGGGCACTTTGGATACTAAAGATGCGAACGACAGACCATGTCGTAACAGAAACAAGCGCCGTAACAATGGCGATAACGCCGATGATACGGCAGTCAATGCCGGATTCAGAGGCTCTAGATCCGGTCAGCGGAAAAAGCCATTCAAAAGAAGTACTCCGGCCCCGTCCAGTTTGGATCGCATACTCGATCGCTCGTGTCAAATCCACGGCACCCTCGATAAGCCAGCCAATCACACCAACAGAGAATGCTGGGTGTTTAAGCAGGCCGGCCAGTTGCTTGCCGAAAACAAGGACAAGGGGCTCATAGTGATGACGAGGAGGAGCCCTGGCCGCTGAACACGGGAGGACATAAGAGGTTCCCCCCACAAGTGAAGACGGTGAACATGATATACGCAACCCACATTCCCAAGAGGGAACAGTAGCGTGCACTAAGGGACGTCTATGCGATGGAGCCCGTCGCCCCAAAGTTCAACCCATGGTCCTTTTGTCCGATCACCTTCGATCGCAGGGACCACCCCACTAGTATCCGTCATGGCGGATCCGCTGCATTGGTCCTAGACCCCATCATCGACAGATTTCACCTCACTTGAGTCCTTATGGACAGCAGCAGCAGCCTGAACCTGCTCTATCAGGATACAGTGCACAAAATGGGTATAGATCCCTCAAGGATCAAACCCACCAAAACCACCTTTAAGGGCGTCATCCCAGGTGTAGAGGCCCATTGCACGGGCTCAATCACACTAGAAGTGGTCTTCGGATCTCCAGACAACTTCCGAAGCGAGGAGTTAATCTTCGATATCGTCCTGTTCTGCAGTGGCTATCACGCACTGCTCGGGCAAACCACATTTGCAAAATTCAATGCGGTACCGCATTACGCATACCTCAAGCTCATGATGCCAGGACCTAGGGGGGTCATAACAGTCAATGGAAACACAAAACGCTCGCTCGTATGGAAGATCACACTGCGGCCCTCGCAGCAGAAGCACAAAGCAGCCTTTTAAGGCAAACCGCCAATTCGGTGATACAGCCCCCGGACACCGTCAAGCGAGTCTGGAGTAACCTGTAACAGGATCGCCTGGCACGTTCAGAGCTCGCCTACAATTCGTCCCCCGTCCTAGTCCCAGTCATGCGACGAAATCCATGCCGCGCGTACATAATTATGCACTGAAAATACCATGGGCATAGGCGGGGGCATGATCAGGGCAAGTCCCGCAATGCGGCTTAACTGCCCTAGGGGCTGCATACCTTTATCATTTTTTGTCTTTCAGGACCTTACTCTCTGGAAGCCCTTTCCGACAGTATGATTGCCGGACACATTACGGGAAGGAACAACCAAGGAGGCAAGAAGCTAAGACGTACAAGGGAACCCCAGGTGGTCTCTAATAACAATCGACATACCTGCTTTCTACTACCCATACGCAGCTTGCCCTTAGATAGGACATGTCAAATAGTCCTATTTTTTGCTTATTGCACTACTTGTAGCAGTACGCTTCGACGTATTATTTAAATAACAATGCATAACATTAGTCTATTATTGCATTGTCCATCCCTTTTTTCTTATATGTTCATTTACGACAACTTGCACCCGTACATTCTGGTACGGTTAGTATGCCAGGGGCTTTCGTTTACCCCATAATACGGCGTGAGAAGTACGAACACTTTCGACAGTGCGGCACTCCGAACTTATAGCATTATATGCATCAGCTCCAAATGATGCCATGGGTCAATAGTTGGGTTTGCCTGGCTCCCATGTTTTGGTACCTTACGTTCCGCTATATCGGCTAAGGTAGCACTGGGAGAACTACTGCGATTGTGTCCCGGTTCTTCCAGACAAGCACCTCAGTAGAGAAAGCCGAAAACTGACTGTCATGATAAGGCGAGAGTTGGTCACTGTTCGAGAGGTCTCAAGTCCTTAAAGACTTTTTCCGCTTTGGGCGAGGAGTCGGCCTTGCCCGAGTTAGGCGTATATAGCGCCCCAAATTCGGCCTTCCGAATACTAGGGGCTTCGCCAAAATTTAAAATTGTAGACTTCTATGGCTAAGTGAGAGTGATAAAGCATTATAGTCTGATTGCCTGGTTTGTTGTGCTGAACACCTCCCTCGAAGGACCCAAAATTGGGATAAAGAGTGCTCAGGTTTATCCCGAACACCCAAGTAATAGTTACATGGGGGCAGAAGCTGACGACTGGCCAACTCTCAGATTTTATAAACGGCCTCACATAAGGTAATATTTTAAATTCAAAAAGCGTTGCATAGTGCAAATGAACTCGTTTCACATTACAGGATCACATGAGCACGTTCATTCAAAAATTACATCTCTAGCACATTCCTCCGCCACAAGGAGGGAACCCTTCAGGACACTGTCATAATATGTTTCGGGGCAACGATGCTCCTTGCCCTCCGGCGGCCCCTCCTTCACCAGCTTCACGGCGTCCAGCTTCGCCCAGTGCACCTTCGCCTGGGAAAAAGCTCTGCATGCACCCTCGATGCTGACGGACCGCTTTATGACTTCAAGCCATGGGTAGGCATCCACAAGCCGCCTCACCAGACCGAAGTAGCTGATAGGCAGGGGATCGCCAGGCCACATCCGGACTATAAGACCCTTCATGGCCTGTTCGGCCGCCTTGTGCAGCTCGACCAGTTGCTTCAGCTGGTCGCTCAATGGCATTGGGTGTTCGGTTCAAGTATACTGAGACCAGAACAACTTTTCCGTCGAGCTCCCCTCCTCAGCTCGGTAAAACTCCGCGGCATCCAGCTCACTGCGGGGAAGATCTGCGAACACTCCTGGAGAGCTTCGAACTCGGGTAAGTAAAAGGAAAGTTTCCTTCACATGCTTGCTTTGCATAATGAATGCCTTACCCGCTGCTATCTTCTTCACCGCATCAATCTCCTAGAGGGCCTTGTGGGCTTCAGCCTTGGTGCTCTATGCGCTTTCGAGCGCCTTTTCAAGCTCGGACTCTCGTGTCTTAGAGTCAAGATCCAAGGACTCGTGTTTTTTGGCGAGAGCCTCGAGCTCTTGCTGCAGCTCGCCTACCCGGGCTTCTTGATTTTCCCGCTCAATGCGCTCCTTGGCCGCTTTGTCTTTGGCCTCGAACATCGCCTTCTTCAGGGTCGCCACCTCGGTCGTGGCCCTTAGCAAATTCATGATGATCCTATTATTTTCTAACCAAATTTCTTTTTAATATATAGACAAGGTATTGCTTACCTTTGCTCTCCTTGAGCTGCCTCTTGGTAAGGCCGAGCTCGTCCTCGGACCGCTCAAGGTCCTGTTTCAGCGCAGTGACCTCCGCAGTATGTGCGGCAGCGGCCAACAGTGAAGCCTGCATATGCACATAGACATATTCTGATTAGACTCCTGAGTCATTATTTGATCCTTGATGACCCACAAGTATATGGGATCTATCGTAGTCCTTTCGATAAGTAAGAGTGTCGAACCCAATGAGGAGCAGAAGGAAATGATAAATTGTTTTCAGCAAGGTATTCTCTGCAAGTACTGAAATAAGTGGTAACAGATAGTTTTGTGGTGAGATAATTTGTAACGAGCAACAAGTAACAAAAGTAAATAAAGTGCAGCAAGGTGGCCCAATCCTTTTTGTAGCAAAGGACAAGCCTGGACAAACTCTTATATAAGGAAAAGCGCTCCCGAGGACACATGGGAATATCGTCAAGCTAGTTTTCATCACGTTCATATGATTCGCGTTCGGTACTTTGATAATTTAATATGTGGGTGGACCGGTGCTTGGGTGCTATTCTTACTTGAACAAGCATCCCACTTATGATTAACCTCTATTGCAAGCATCCACAACTACAAAAAAAGTATTAAGGTAAACCTAACCATAGCATGAAACATATGGATCCAAATCAGCCCCTTACAAAGCAACACATAAACTAGGGTTTAAGCTTCTGTCACTCTAGCAACCAATCATCTATTTATTACTTCCCAATGCCTTCCTATAGGCCCAAATAATGGTGAAGTGTTATGTAGTCTACGTTCACATAACACCACTAGAGGCTGACAACATACATCTCATCAAAATATCGAATGAATACCAAATTCACATGACTACTAATAGCAAGACTTCTCCCTTGTCCTCAGGAACAAACGTAACTACTCACAAAGCATATTCATGTTCATAATCAGAGGGGTAATAATATGCATAAAGGATCTGAACATATGATCTTCCACCAATTAAACCAACTAGCATCAACTACAAGGAGTAATTAACACTACTAGCAACCTACTAGCACCAATCCCGGACTTGGAGACAAGAATTGGATACAAGAGATGAACTAGGGTTTTGAGATGAGATGGTGCTGATGAAGATGTTGATGGAGATTGCCCTCTCTCGATGAGAGGAGCGTTGGTGATGACGATGGCGATGATTTCCCCCTCCGAGAGGGAAGTTTCCCCGGCAAAGCAGCTCTGCCAGAGCTCTAGATGGGATCCGCCAAGGTTCCACCTCGTGGCGGCGGAGTTTCGTCCCGAAAGGTTGCTTCTTATTTTTTCTCGACGAAAGACTTCATATAGGAGAAGATGGTCATCGAAGAGCCACCAGGGGGCCCACGAGGTAGGGGGGCGCGCCCTAGGGGGGGGGGGCACCCCCACCCTCGTGAGCAGGGTGTGGGCCCCCTGGTCTTCATCTTTGGCGAGGATTTTTCATTATTTATTATAAGGTGTTCCGTGGAGTTTCAGAACTTTTGGAGTTGTGCAGAATAGGTCTCTAATATTTGCTCCTTTTCTAGCCCAGAATTCCAGCTGCTGGCATTCTCCCTCCTTATGTAAACCTTGTAAAATAAGAGAGAATAGCCATAAGTATTGTGACATAATGTGAAATAACATCCCATAATGCAATAAATATCGATATAAAAGCGTGATGCAAAATGGACGTATCAACTCCCCCAAGCTTAGACCTCGCTTGTCCTCAAGCGAAAGCCGATAACAATAAATATGTCCCCATGTTTAGAGCTAGAGGCATCGATAAAAAATAAAATACGGACATGAGGGCACCATGATTATTCTCATAACAACAACATATATAGATATTGTCATATGATTACTTATGTTCAAGTGATGATCTATTCACAATGCAAAAGTATGAATCAGAAACCTTATTGAGAACTAACAAACTATAACCTCAGTCATTGAAACAATTGCAATTTATCATAACATCAGAAAGAGTCTATGTCAGAGCTAAAAAGCAAGTCCACATACTCAACTATCATCTAGTCCTTCATAATTGCTAACACTCGCGCAATACTTGTGGTTACGGAGTTTTAATCGGACACAGAGAAAGATAGGGGTTTATAGTTTTGCCCCACAACCTTTTACCTCAAGGGTAATGTCAACAATAATAACTCATGCTCCCCTACATCCAATTAGATATATCTATCAGGATCTTTCCAACACATTGGGCTTGCCAAAGGATAAAATGTAAAAAGGAAAGGTGAAGATCACCATGACTCTTGCATAAGGTAGAAGATAATAATAATAAAAGAAATGCCCTTCGCAGAGGGAAGCAGAGGTTGCCATGCGCTTTTATGGTTGGATGTACAAAATCTTAATGCGAAAGAACATCACTTTATATTGCCCCTTGTGATATGAACCTTTATTATGCAGTCCGTCGCTTTTATTACTTCCACATCACAAGATCGTATAAAGCTTATTTCTCCCACACCAACCAATCATACATATTTAGAGAGCAATTTTTATTGCTTTGCACCGATGACAACTTACTTGAAGGATCTTATTCAATCCATAGGTAGATATGGTGGACTCTCATGGCAAAACTGGTTTAAGGGTATTTGGAAGCACAAGTAGTATCTCTACTTGGTGCTGAGAATTTGGCTAGCATGAGGGGGAAAGGCAAGCTCAACATGTTGGATGATCCATGACAACATACTTTATCTCAGATATAAGAAAACATAACCCATTATGTTGTCTTCCTTGTCCAACATCAACTCTTTAGCATGTCATATTTTGATGAGTGCTCCCAATCATAAAAGATGTCAATAATAGTATATTTATATGTCAAACCTCTCTTTCCTTATTACTTCTTATTAATTGCAACGATGACCAAAGCTATATCTGCCAACTTCCAACAACTTTTAATCATCACACTCTTTCTATGTGAAGTCATTACTATCAATAAGATCAATATGAACTTTTGTTTCTTTTTATTCTTTTTCTCTTTTCTTTTATTCACCCAAGATTATAGCAAGAAAATCAAGCCCTTGACTCAACACTAATCTTTATTATATAGCTCACGGACTCGATTACATAGAAGGATAATAAAGCAAAACTCACAACTAGATCATGCCATAAACTTTATTCTACTAGATCAAAATACTACTAAAAGGATCGAACTAAGAAAAACAATAAAGATAAAAGTGATGGTGATACGATATCGGGGCACCTCCCCCAAGCTTGGCTGTTGCCAAGGGGAGTGCCCATACCCATGTGATTATGTCTCTCTTTTCGGGGATGGTGATGTGATGTTTTTGGCGATGATGCCCTTCAAAATACGATTCTCCTCCTCAAGCTTGTTGACTTGCTGCTTGAGATCCATTATTTACTTTCGGAGTTTTCCTGTAACAGCCAAAGCTCCCTGCACCCAAGGGTGCTGCATAGCTGCGGGAGAACCAGTGACACTCTTTTTCATATTCTCATAAGAAAGAAATCTAACATTGGAAGGGATAACCGAGTTTGGAATAGCTGAGCTCTGCAGTTCTCCCATTGTGAATCCAGCTCGGAAGAGAGAGGTGACTTCTTAATCCTCCATGGCATCTACCCTCATTAGGCCAGCCTCCATCTCTTCCTCCATTGTTGGCTCAAAGTGGTCAGGGTCGCCGTTTGCCCTTGGTTCCAGTGCCGGATTAGATACTCGGCTCTCCCCGACTGACTCTTGAGAAGACATCTTGCTCTAATCTGCAGCAGCAACAGCTCAAAACAAAAACAGAGGATATTTGCGTGATACGGGAGTCAAAACCTTTGGGAGAATATATAATGAATTTTTACCGACCAAAATACGTATCATGCAAGAAAACGGAGTCCGGAAGGCACACGAGGAGCTCACGAGGTAGGGGGGCGCGCCCAGGGGAGTAGGGCGTGCCCTCCACCCTCGTGGGGCCCTCGTGTCCTTCCCTGACTGCTACTTAATTTTCTATTTTTCTAAATATTCCAAAACGGAGAAATATTGCCTTAAAAATTGTTTTGGAGTCGGTTTACTTACCGTACCACATACTATAAGTGCATCTAGTGCCACCCCTAGTTGGTTTTGGAGTATTGACGACAAACCTAGTTGAGGGACTAATGTGTTTGTGAGAATTGCAGGATAACACAGGTAGAAGTCCCTCATTGATTCGGTTTTCCCACCAGAGATGACCCCTAAAAATGTATGAAGACATTGAAGTCAAATGTGGTATATGAAGATATTCACATTGAAGACTATGACAAGAGAAGACACCACATGAAGCCTATGGAGCTTGAAGACTTAGATCTTTCGTAGTTCTCCTTCTTCTGCGTTGAGTCATAGGAACCACCGTACTGTTAAGTGGGGTCCAAGAGAACCAGTCAGAATGACTGAAGTGATGCTTAAACAAAACCTATGTCTTCGAGTGAAGACTATGAGAGCGAATCTTGTCCAGAGTTGGACAAGTCAGCTTTGCTTGTAGCCCAAGTAAAGTTGCCGTGTGAGTTTGAAATCTGACCGTTGGAACACGTGTCAGTTCCTTAGTGACCCAGGGTCATTTCGGACAAATCAGGTCGGGTTGCCAAGTGGCTATAAATAGCCCACCCCCTACAACCATAAACAGTTGGCTGCTCAGATTCAGAGTACGGCTTTTGTCGTTTGAGAGCAACCCACCTCGAAGCCTTTGAGAGAGAATTCCTTGCGAGGATAAAGCCCTAACCACCCACAGCCAAAGAGAATTAGGCATCACTTAAGTCTTCTTGTCTGTGTGATCTGAAGACTTATTACACTTGAGGACTGTGCATCCTCTAGCCGGTTAGGCGTCGCGTTCTGAGCATCCAAGAGACATTGTGGATTGCCGGTGAACGAAGTCTGTGAAGGTTTGGGAGTCTACCTTGAAGACTTACCAGAGTGATTGGGCGAGGTCTGTGTGACCTTAGCTCAAGGGGAATACGGTGAGGACTGGGTGTCCTGAGCTGCGTGTTCAGGACTGGGTGTCCGGGACTGTGTGTCCTAAGGTTTAAATACCTAGCTGCCCTAACTAGACGTACAGTTGTCACAGCAACTGGAACTGGTCCAACAAATCATTGTCTTCAGCGAGTCACTAGTTTCATCTTCCCTTCCCTTTACTTACTGTTACTCCTTGTGAAGTCATTATATGTTTGCACTATCTTTTGTCTTCACTGAGTGACTGCGTGTTCTGTGTGGCTTCACAATATCTTCCTACCTGATCCTTACTACATTGCTGCTATTAGTCATTGTGCTTTCACTCTATTGAATACTTGACTATGGCTTGCCTAGTGTAGTCTACCTTCCGCTATAGGGTAATAGGTTTATTTCTATCGTTTGTCTTCATAACTTCCACGTTTTGAAGACTTTCATAAAAATCGCCTATTCACCCCCCCTCTAGTCGATATAATGCACTTTCAATTGGTATCAGAGCAAGGTGCTCCCTTGTTCTGTGTGATTCAGTTTAACCACCTGGAGTTTTAGCTATGTCGACTGCAGGGATAATTAAAGTCTCCACTGCGTGCCCCGTCTTCAATGGAACCGAATATCCCTACTGGAAGAATAAGATGCGCATGCATCTTGAAGCCATTGATGTTGACCTATGGTATGTCGTCAAGAACGGCGTTCCCAAGGCTGGAGAAGGTGTCACTGCTGTTGATGTCAAGAAGTTCGTTCAACTGGACTCTACTGCAAGAATATCATCTGTGGTCATCTGACCAAAGGATAGTATGGCCGTGTGAGTGCTTTGGAAACATCTAAGCTGGTCTGGGACTGGCTCTCCAAGGTCAATGAAGGCGTCTCAACCCAGAGAGATCAGAGAATCAGTGTCCTTCGCAACCTCTTCAACCTCTTCAAGCGAAATGACAATGAGAATGTCGAGCTCACATTTGACCGACTCACTGACATCACAAATGAGCTTCAAGCCCTCGGCGCTACCGAGATCACCAAACATGAAGTCGTCAAGACACTACTGAGATCACTTGATAGTTCGTTTGACACCCTAGCCCTGATGATTCAAGAACGTCCTGATTTCAAGACACTCGAGCCGTCTGACATACTTGAGAGGCTCAACACACATGAGTTTCAGCTTTCTGAGAAAAGAGATATCTACGGTCCAAACTATGGGCGAACTCGTGCCTTGAAGGCAAAAGCTGTCTCCTCATTTGAAGAAGAATCTGATAGCAGTTCGGATGATCCTGAAGACATTGGAAGGGAACTTGCTATGCTTGTGAAGAAGTTCCAAAAATTCACCAAGAAGAAAGGTTTCAGAAAGTCTTCCCGATCAAGCTCAAGGAATGATGAAGCTTCTACTCATGACTACAAGAAGGAAACATGTCACAAGTGCAAGAAACCTGGCCACTTCATCTCTGAGTGTCCACGGTGGGACAATGAGAACAAAAAGAAGAAGAAGAGCAAGGAATATGACTCTGACGACAAGAAGAAGAAGAAATACTTAAAGTCTTCTTCCAAGTCTTCCTCAAAGTCTTCATCACACAAGAAGAGCTCATCTGGCAAGGCATGTGCGTTTGTTGGCAAGGAAATGGATTCAGAGGAGGAGTCCGCTTCTGAGGAGGCGGAGGTGGAGTCTGAGGAGGAGTCCGATTCAGGCGTCGCAAGTCTGGCTACAACATACGTTGCCAAGTCCATCTTCAACACTGAAGACAATGACTTCATCACCGACACCGGTGCAAATGACAAGGACTACTCCGCTTCTACCTACTGCTTCATGGCACGCGGTGCCAAGGTAAACACACGCACTACTCACTATCAAACATCTAGTGACGATGACTTTGATTGTGGTTCAAAACCCAGCTACAAAACACTTGCTAAAATTGCAACTGAACAACAGAAAGCTATGGAACATATTCAAAAACTGTTAGACAGAAGCGATGATCTGTTAGGTGCTGAAATGACTTGATCTGAATCCTTAATTGAAGACATAAAAAATCTTCACGTTAAGTATCAGGAACTTGAAAGTCGTCATGAAACTCTCTCAACAACTCATGAAAAGCTTTCCTATGATTATCTTCAAAGGAAGCAAGATCTTGAGAAATTGAGAGCGGCTCATGAAGATCTTCAAAAGGAAAACGAGTCACTTCGCGCCAAACAGATCAGTTCCGCTTAGGAAGGATTTGAACCACCATGTCTTAAATGCATTGAGCGTGATAATGCTACTTCTGTTGCTGAATGTTCTACTGCTACTGCTGTTGCAATATCTTCAACTGTTGATGTGGTAACTAACCCCTCTATTGAGGAGACCACTGCTATTGCTGATGAGAATGCTAGGTTGAAGACATCGCTTGAAACAGGGATGTACAAAAGTCTTAAAGGGCATCAGACACTATGTGATGTCCTCAAAAAGCAGATTCTGAACCGAAACCCGAGGAAAGAGGGTGTTGGGTTCGTAAGGAAAATGAATGCTGATGGCTCTTACTGGAAACTTGAGCAGTACCCCAAAACCACGTGGGTTGCTGCAAAGGAACCTTCAGCAGATCCATCCAATCTATCTGGCTTCACTTGTGCTAACCCCATTATCATTGATGAATCCCTTGATGCAAACTATAAACTATTTAAGAATCAGAATGGTGAAGTGTTTGCCAGGTACATTGGTACTAACTGTAGGAATGGACCGCCTATGAAGAAGATCTGGGTTCCGAAAAGGTGTCTGGAGAATCTTCCTGTGAATGTCATCATGACACCTCACGTGAAGAAGACAAACCTCAGACCAAAGGCTTCATACGGTCCAAAGGCTTCATACAGACAGAGGACTCACCTGAGTCGCACTAACGCAAATGTTTTGCAGGGAAACCATACTCAGGCATATGAATATGAGAGCGGTTCATCAAACCGCCATGTTCATAAGACCAAGAACTATTCTGCTTATTCTTATGAGTACTATTGTCCGCCTGCAAGACTGTTTGCTAGGGCTCCAAAGCCAAAGTTCTCAGATGCTGCACTTAGACTTATTGCTTCTAAGCCACCCTTGAAGATGTGGGTGGCTAAGAAAGCTTAACTCTCTTTTGCAGGGAAAGGTCTCCAGCAGAAAACCAAAATCGACTGACTCTATTGCTGGGGACCCTAAACATCTTGTAGGGCGCAAGATCAAATGCCCAAATAGTCTTACTATGTACTTCGTTCCTGAATCGCTTGCTACTCTCCCTATTAGTCCTAATCTGGATCTAAGCTTTCATAACCCACTGGTTCGTCAAACATTTTTGCTTCACAATGCTCTTCGTGAAGCCTATCCCCCTAACTGCACTGTAGGGTACGACACCAGCGTCTTCAGAATGGATTATTGATAGTGGGTGTACAAATCACATGACTAGCAAAAGAAGCCTTCTTATGGACTCAACCTTACGTCCATCCGACAAGAGCCACATCACATTTGCTGACACTGGTAAAAGTAAGGTATTGGGTCTAGGTAGAGTTGCAATCTCAAGGGATCAACACATGGATAAAGTCATGCTTGTTGAATCCCTTGGCTTCAACTTAATGTCTGTCTCAATGCTTTGCGATTTAAACATGATCATAATATTTGGAAAATATCGTTGCCTTGTTCTAATGGAATCTGACAAGTCTCTAGTATTTGAAGGGTATCGAAAAGATGATTTGTACGTGGTAGATTTATCAGCAGGACCACAGCTTGCCGTATGTCTTCTAGCAAAAGCTTCAGAATGCTGGCTCTGGCATCGGAGGCTTGGGCATGCTGGCATGAGGAACCTCCACACCCTGGCAAAGAAGAAGCATGTCATAGGCATCGAGGGCGTCAAGTTCAAGAAAGATCACTTATGAGGTGCCTGTGAGGCAGGAAAGATGACGAGGGCCAAACATCCCTCGAAGACAATCATGACCACTACTCGACCCTTCGAACTACTTCACATGGATCTTTTCGGTCCCACTCATTACTCAACTCTTACTACTACTGCTTGTCTCTATAGCTTTGTCATTGTTGATGATTATTCTAGATATACTTGGGTGCACATAATCCTTTACAAGACTAAAGTGCAGGATGTCTTCAGACGCTTCGCCAATCGAGCAATGAACAACTATGGCGCCAAGATAAAGCATATCAGAAGTGACAATGGCACTGAATTCAAGAACACTGGCCTTGATACATATCTTGATACCTTGGGCATCACACATGAATTCTCAGCCCCGTACACGCCACAGCAGAATGGGGTCATCGAACGCAAGAACAGAACACTCATTGAGATGGCCAGAACGATGCTAGATGAATACAAGACTCCAAGAAAATTCTGGCCTGAAGCCATTGATACTGCATGCCATACAATCAATCGTGTTTATCTTCACAAGCTTCTGAACAAGACATCTTATGAGCTCCTTACTGGCAAGAAGCCAAATGTCAGTTACTTCAGAGTATTTGGCGCCAGGTGCTGGATCAAGGACCCACATCACACCTCAAAGTTTGCACCAAAAGCACATGAGGGTTTTATGCTTGGATATGGAAAGGATTCGCACTCCTACAGAGTCTTCAATCTCTTTCATTACAAAGTGGTTGAAACAATGGATGTGCGGTTTGATGAGACCAACGGTTCACAAAGAGAGCAACTGCCAAATGTGCTAGATGAAGTTCCATCCAGTGAATCAATCAAGCTAATGGGAACTGGAGAAATTATACCTTCTGAAGCTCATCCTAAAGAAGAACTTATCATCTTAGCACCTGATCAACATGAAGACAATGCTCAGCCTGAAGACATTCCTTCTAACAACGACAATAATCAGCAAGAGAAAAATCTTCTCCCTGTACATCCTCGCGTTGCCAATGAAGTGCAGATTGAAAGAATAATTGATAGCATTAATGCACCCGGTCCACTCACTCATTCAAGGGCAACTCAGCTAGCAAATTTCTATGGGCACTTCGCATTCATCTCAATAACAGAACCCAAGAAAGTTGAAGAAGCCTTCATGGAACCTGAATGGATTCAAGCTATGCAAGAAGAGCTTCAACAGTTTGAGCTGAATAATGTATGGGAACTGGTTAAGCGTCCTGATCCACGGAAGCATAATATAATAGGCACCAAATGGATAAACGGCAACAAGCAAGATGAGCATGGTCAAGTTGTCAGAAACAAAGCTCGTCTCGTTGCTCAAGGATATACTCAAGTGGAAGGCATTGACTTCGATGAAACATTTGCTCTTGTGGCTAGACTTGAAGCCATACGCATACTGCTGGCCTATGCAAATCATCATAACATACTTCTATATGAAATGGATGTGAAGAGTGCTTTTCTCAATGGCAAGATTGAAGAAGAAGTGTATGTTGCACAACCGCTTGGCTTTGAAGATCCAAAACATCCTAACATGGTATACAAGCTCAACAAGGCACTGGTATGACACACTCAAATACTTCCTGAAGAGCAAAGGCTTCATACCTGGTTCCCTAGACCCCACTCTCTTCACGAAGACATATGATGGTGAACTGTTTGTGTGCCAAATATATGTGGATGACATTATCTTCGGCTGCACCAATCAGAAGTACAGTGAAGAGTTTGGATATATGATGCAAGAGCAATATCAGATGTCCATGATGGGAGAGCTGAAGTTCTTCCTCGGTCTTCAAATACGACAGCAACGCAACGGCATCTTCATATCTCAAGAGAAGTATCTCAAAGATTGCCTGAAGAAGTTCGGTATGCAAGACTGCAAAGGCTTCATGACGCCAATGCCAGCCAAGCATCATCTGGGTCCTGACGACAATGGTAAAGAGTTCGATCAAAAGGTATACTGCTCCATGATTGGTTCTTTACTTTATCTATGTGCATCTAGGCCAGATATTATGCTTAGTGTTTGCATGTGTGCTCGATTTCAAGCGGCACCAAAGGAGTCGCATCACTTAGCCGTGAAGCGAATTCTTCGATATTTGGCTCACACCCCAACTCTAGGATTATGGTATCCAAAGGGCTCAGAGTTTGATCTGGTTGGATTCTCAGATGCTGATTCTGCTGGTGACAAAGTTGATCGCAAGTCTACATCAGGCACATGCCACTTTCTGGGACGATCACTTGTATGTTGGTCTTCAAAGAAGCAGAACTGTGTATCTCTCTCCACTGCTGAATCTGAATACATTGCTACTGGATCTTGCTGCGCTCAGCTTCTGTGGATGAAGCAAACGCTCAAAGACTATGGCATTCATCTGAAGCAAGTGCCACTCTACTGCGACAACGAAAGCGCCATCAAGATTGCCAACAACCCAGTTCAGCACTTGAAGACAAAGCACATTGAAATTCGTCATCACTTTCTCAGAGATCATGTTGTGAAGGAAGATATTGATATCATACACGTCAACACTAAAGAGCAATTGGCAGATATCTTCACCAAGCCCTTGGATGAGAAGAGATTTTGCAAGTTACGGTGTGAGCTAAATATCCTGGAATCCTCAAATGTCCTGTGATCAGGCACACATCCTAACCCTTATGCATATTGATGACTTAGATGTGCAACACACGAAGTAAAGTATATCTTCAATCAATGAAGACATACATTCTAAGTGTGAATACATTAATGTGGAATTTGACTTCGGAGCGCCACGATAATTGTGCGCCGTGTCTGGGTCTAATACTTCCTATACGGTGGGTAATGCCACCACCAAATGTTCTGTTTGAAGTGTTTCACTCATGGCGTTACATTTGCTATGTCTTCACATTTGGTTTGGCTTCAATCTCAACATATCTTCATGATTATCTTCACTATGTTGATTATATAGATATATATATATATATATATACTAGTGTTCTGTCCTCTACAGCATTCACTTATAGCTATGTCTTCTTGTTGAATTTTTTGAACTAAGTGAATGTGATCGGACCCTAACCTCTCTATGCTATCTATCTCAAATTCTATCTCTCCAAATCATATGCATTCTATTGAAACTGTCGAATGTCTTCTCTGCGTCCTTGTCAGCAGAAGATACAGAGACAACCATTAAGTCCGTTTTCAATGCTCATTCCTCCACATGAAACCCGAATAAGTAGGAACGACCACCCGACAATCCAGGCGTGCGTGGGACGTGGAACAAACCCCAAAATTCCGCATAATGGCCACGTGTTCCTCATATGCGAATCGCCAGGGGCACCTGTGTAATAACGCAGTGCCGCCCCTGTACCTATAAATACACACTTCACGGCGGTCATTATCTCTTCTTCCACTCTCGCATGAACCCTAGCGCCACCACTAGCCCTCGACGACGCCGGCGACGAAGCGCTTCGCTGCCACAACCTCTTCGACGCCGTCTTCACGCCGACCGTGGACATCGTCCTCTCCGCCGTCGCTGTAGGTGTCCTCCGTCGCCAAGTTAGGGCACGGAAGATCGAACTGCTCGGCCTCATCTTCCACTCCGTCTAGCAGTTCTTAGTGTGGTAAATAAAACTTCCTTTTTACGACACCGTTGATCCTATGGCTTTGTCACTTTCTACCACAAGCAGTTTCTATTCACACAAGTTAGATCTCTCTCATACTGCATCTCATAACATGCCTAGTATATTCACTTATGCTTCACAAAGTAGTTAGATTCCTCACTTGTACTGATCTCTGGATTCGTACAAATCTGGAACCAACTCCTTATCTATGAGTGAATGTCTTCGCACGATGAGGTCAATGTCTTCTAAACTGATTTATATTCAAAATCTTCTGAGAATGCATATGACCTCTTCCCCTTCCCTCGCACCTTAATGCTGTCACAGGTACATGTCCATGGGAGAATCCCTTGGTTCTCATAGTCTGCATTCATTTGCAGAATTCTTACAGCATCATATAAATTCACCCGAAGCAAGTTCCTGTTTGTCCAGCAAGTGAAAATCTTTGAAGCCTTTGAATGTGTTGAAGCCTTTCAGTTTAAAGTTCATGGCTTCAGAGAAATCAGCAAGGAAGGGTGGCAGAAAGCATCGTGGAGAAACATCTAGAGATCTGCCAGATGACCTCTCAGAACTGTACAAGACAGATCCTGAAGATGATTACAATCAGCGCAAGACCCGAATCCAATGGATTCGAAGATATTGGGCAGAACAATGGTTCAAATACCGATTTGTAACCCAGGAATATGCTGAGAAAAATGCCATCAAGAGACCGTGGGGAGACATCCTATACAAGAATCTTCAACCCAGGTCCAGAGATGAAGCCATTGAACAAGGCTTCTATCCCTGCATGGTCCGTGGGCCACAGCCTATTGATGCACACCCATCGTCACTACTATGGTGTCGTGACGACACTTTGTTCAAGCGCAACTTCCAGTTTGCCCAAAACTCAGCGAAGCAAAACAAGAAGACATTGGGACTAGACTTCAACCTTGGTCCCTCAGCTCCAAGGGCTGATGGCACACGAGATGCAGAACCCAATTTCATCGGTCCTTTCTACAACCTTGAAGGCCTCATCACCCATATCTTGGTTTAAGGGACTGCAGAGAATGAGCCTGCAGCTGACGCTGAATTAGATGAAGCGCCTGTAGCGCCAAAGCCAAAGAAGTTGAAGAAGCCTAAAGCTTCAAAGCCTGCCCCTTCACCAAAAATCTCACGGGCGAAGCCACTGGCAACTGCACCTCCTGAAGACAGTGTGCAGTCCAAAGATTTATCACACATCTCCAAGCCCCAGAAGATCAAGATGCCTCTGCCACACACCAGCCAAGAGCTAACAGCTGCTGCCATTCTGCGCAATGATGCCATTGATCTGTCAAGTGATGAAGATCTTGCAGATGACGCTCTTGAGCAACTCATCAAGAGCAAAGAAGAAGCAAAAATCTTCAATGATCTGCCTCTCTTTGATGTAACAATCATGCACAACTTCATTGATGAGTGGTTTGACATGCCAAACATCAGCTTCGAAGATCTGCAACTACCCATTGGCCTCAGTGTCGCCTTCCATGGCGCCATTGCTTCAGAACTAGCTATCGCCCAGCGCATTGTTGAACTGAAGCAGAAGATTTACTTTGAAAAGCTCAGTTCAAGAAGCATATGGCCAAGCTCAGCATGCAAGAAGTGAAGAACTTCAAGATTATGCTGCACGAGCTCAAGGAAGCCTTTCTAAAGAAACATGCAGAAGCTCAGGGTTCGCGTGAACACATGAAGGTTCTGGCTGACAAATGTGTGCAGGCCTACAATGAGGCTGAGAAGTGCAAGGCCCTTGGGCGTCCTGGCATCGACCCCAGGATGGCAGCAAAGAAGATGAAGAAGCCCGCTACGGCTGAACCTGACGCACCAAGGCAGGAAGCAGATCCCATTGTCTTCCCAACTAGAATGACTGGCTCGGAGCCAAAAAGCCGGTCAACCGCTTCAGAGCTCAAGAAGACGAGGACTGCTGAGGCTGAAGCCAGGAAGAGGAAACATCCTAAAGCCTCTCCTATTTCCCCCTCCAAGAAGAAGAGGAAGACCAAGAAAGATCGGGCTGCTCCCACAGAGCCTTTGATAGTTGAACCCATTTCCATGGTTCGTCCTGACGCTGAACGCCAACTGACAATCCATGAGTCTGCTTTCACAGAGGCTCATGAAGCTGAAGACTTTCCAGCAGCTGATCCCATCGCTGCTGAAGACATTGGTCAACACGACCATGTAGAAGATGGTGCAGTCCTTCCTCAGCTTGAGAACAGCGAACTCATCAGCATTGATCGTCCTCTGACGCCAATCGCTCAGGATGCTTCATGGGCTGATCGCCCACAAGAGGAAGAAGACTTTGAGGCCCAGCCAACTCCAACTCCACAAGCGTCGCCAGCGTTACGCAGGCTTCGCAAAGGACCAAGGCCTCCAGCCTCTGAGTCTGAAGCTAAAGCTGCTGAAGACATTCCGGCCGCATCAGCCGATGAAGAAGAAACCCCAAGCACTGCTACACCCCCGTCTCACCAAGAAGCTGTTCTCGAGGAGAATGTGATTGAAAATCTTGCGGCTGCCACCACCAACACCACTAAAGCCACTGACGCTGTCATGGATGAAGCAAATGTGGAGCCCTCACCAACAAAAGCACCAGAAGTCAGCGAAGCCACTGATCTCGCTGCTTCTGTTCCTGCGTCTGCTGCCGGTCCCCAATTCGACTATCATGTTGAGCACAGACCTCAGGTACAGAAGCCAATCCCAAGATTGCCCAAGTTTGGATCCTTCAATTTCAATGGCTTCAGAGCAGACAACACATTCTTCAATAGCTCCAGGAACCCCTACTCAAGGGAAAGGATATCATCTGATCGGTTCTGGAGCTATCTGCAGCGAAGCTATTACTCCTGCATTCTATATAATCAAGGTCGCATCTTCCCCCACAAGCGTCTTGACATTGAAGCTATAGCTGGTCTGCCCTGTCTGGAAGAAGCTCTGGATTGCTTCAAAGAAGTTGGACTGCTGCCATTCGTCACTGACCAAGAGCATTGGAATGAAGAGTTGCTGCTCCAATTCTATGCCACACTTCACATCCGCGGGTATAGCAGAGATCCGAAGACTTGGGTCCTGGAGTGGATGACAGGAAACGTTCATCACGAAGCCAAAGCCTTTGACATCATTGAGCTCACTGGTTTGCCCACTCCTGGCGATCTCTACGAGCATGGCTGTCAGCTTCATAGTGAAGCTATTGAGAGCATCTTTCAGAAGACTGAACCTAATATGAGTCAGATGCTCAGTATGATGAAGCCATTGCCCCAAGATGCTGCTTATCCCACGGGGTTCTTCGTTGAAGACCTTGAGTATCTGCCAAGAACCATTTATCACATCATAAGGCGAACTCTCTGGCCCATCAAAGGGCACTCTCCACATGCCAAGCTTGAAGGTGCAATGAAGACTTTGGTCTTCTATATTCTTCATGGAAAATGCTTCAATGCACAGGACCTCTTCATTCGCCAACTTGCTGCATCAGGCTCTGATCTGTTTGGCTTGAAGTTCTACGCCCCATGGTTCATGCGGTTGATCAAACTTCACTCCACTATCTCATACCAGCCATCTGCTTGCAATCATCGGATTTTTCTGCCTGATGTGGATATGTCTATTGAAGCCATCTATCCCGAGCCTGCCAAGGAACCTCTAAGTCTTCAAAATGCAGAGCATCAAAGTTCTTCTCAGAACATTGAAGGAGTTGAAGCAGTCACTCGTGTGTATCCTTTGGCTGGCACTACACATGCACCGCATCCTGCTCTCACTGAAGCCACTGACAGTACAACTGCTCCACGACCCAAGAAGCGCACTCGTGTTCTCAATGACCGAGAGCTTCTTGTGGCTCTTCATCAGAAACAGGATAGGCATCATGACTGGCTGAAGCGTCAGATGCAAAGCCTCTTGGTGGATGTTAATCGCATTCGCAATCTTGCCACCAAGAATGCTTTTGTTGCCCATGAAACCTCTCGCCGCACATGGAAAGGGCTAACGCTGATGTGTTCTGAAGATGATCTTCAAGAGGATGGCTTCACTGAGCGATTCAAGTTTGACTCCACACCTCCTTGAAGGGCAGTGCTACGATGAACTCCATCCCTTGAAGACTCTGAGTTCTCTTCCTCTGCTGCAACTGTGAATGCCAGAGTGATCGAGGATGAAGACGATGCTACTTCACCGCCACCTCCTTCAGCACGCTTCGACTCTGCTCCAAGCTCTTCAGCACCGCCAAACACCACCAACGACCCTGCTGCTTCACCTACTCCTCATGGGAACGAGTAGATGCTCTATGTCTTCAAACCTTTTTGGTCCTTACTGACAAAAGGGGGAGAAGCATATGAGGTTGATAGTCTTCAAGCGGGTCCATATGGGCGGGTGCTTTATATTTTGCTTCGTGCTTACAACTCTCATTTTGCTACATTTGTTTTTTTGAGTTGTAGCACTTAAACTCGATGGTCGTCTGCTACTTATCTGCCACCTTGTGTTGCGATGATAAATTTCGCATGTGCGACGATAAATTCCGCACTTAGATCATTCTGCAGACGTCCATTTTCCATTATGCATGTCATTATCTTCATATACTTTCACATGCATAGTGGATTGTCATCATAAGTTGAAGTGGATCTCCACAAGTACAACCTGCCATGTGCATTTGCATTCCAAAAGCAAATTACTTATATGCACATCTTCAGGGGGAGCCCTTGCAACTTATGAAGACAATTCCTTATCCTTTACAATTTCACAGATTATATTCCTCGTTGAAAACTTCAACTAGTTTGTCATCAATCACCAAAAAGGGGGAGATTGTAAGTGCATCTAGTGCCACCCCTAGTTGGTTTTGGAGTATTGACGACAAACCTAGTTGAGGGACTAATGTGTTTGTGAGAATTGCAGGATAACACATGTAGAAGTCCCTCATTGATTCGGTTTTCCCACCAGAGATGATCCCCTAAAAATGTATGAAGACATTGAAGTCAAAGGTGGTATATGAAGATATTCACATTGAAGACTATGACAAGAGAAGACACCACATGAAGCCTATGGAGCTCGAAGACTTAGATCTTTCGTAGTTCTCCTTCTTCTGTGTTGAGTCATAGGAACCACCGTACTATTAAGTGGGGTCCAAGAGAACCAGTCAGAATGACTGAAGTGATGCTTAAACAAAACCTATGTCTTCGAGTGAAGACTATGAGAGCGAATCTTGTCCAGAGTCGGACAAGTCAGCTTTGCTTGTAGCCCAAGTAAAGTTGCCATGTGAGTTTGAAATCTGACCGTTGGAACACGTGTCAGTTCCTTAGTGACCCAGGGTCATTTCGGACAAATCAGGTTGGGTTGCCAAGTGGCTATAAATAGCCCACCCCTACAACCATAAACGGTTGGCTGCTCAGATTCAGAGTACGGCTTTTGTCGTTTGAGAGCAACCCACCTTGAAGCCTTTGAGAGAGAATTCCTTGCGAGGATAAAGCCCTAACCACCCAGAGCCAAAGAGAATTAGGCATCACTTAAGTCTTCTTGTCTGTGTGATCTGAAGACTTATTACACTTGAGGACTGTGCATCCTCCAGCCGGTTAGGCGTCGCGTTCTGAGCATCCAAGAGACATTGTGGATTGCCGGTGAACAAAGTCTGTGAAGGTTTGGGAGTCTACCTTGAAGACTTACCAGAGTGATTGGGCGAGGTTTGTGTGACCTTAGCTCAAGGGGAATACGGTGAGGACTGGGTGTCCTGAGCTGCGTGTTCAGGACTGGGTGTCCGGGACTGTGTGTCCTAAGGTTTAAATACCTAGCCGCCCTAACCAGACGTACAGTTGTCACATCAACTGGAACTGGTCCAACAAATCATTGTCTTCAGCGAGTCACTGGTTTCATCTTCCCTTCCCTTTACTTACTGTTACTCCTTGTGAAGTCATTGTATGTTCGCACTATCTTTTGTCTTCACTGAGTGACTGCGTGTTCTGTGTGGCTTCACAATATCTTCCTACCCGATCCTTACTACATTGCTGCTATTAGTCATTGTGCTTTCACTCTATTGAATACTTGACTATGGCTTGCCTAGTGTAGTCTACCTTCCGCTGCAGGGTAATAGGTTTATTTCTATCGTTTGTCTTCATAACTTCCACGTTTTGAAGACTTTCATAAAAATCGCCTATTCACCCCCCTCTAGTCGATATAACGCACTTTCACATACCTATTCCTTTTCGGAGTCTGAAACATTCTGGAAAGTGCCCCTTATGTATTCCTCCAGGCTTACGGTTTCAATAATATTGGTTTCAACATTTATGGGATTACTTGAGATATAATGTTTGATTCTTTGACCGTTTACCACCTTCAGATTTGTGCCCTCGAAGTTGTTGATTTTTATGGCACCAGAACGATAGACCTCCTCGATAACATAGGGGCCTTCCCATTTAGAGAGAAGTTTCCCTGTAAAAAATCTTAAACGAGAGTTGTATAGCAATACATAATCACCTACATTAAACTCATGCTTTTGTATCCTTTTGTCATTTCATCTTTTAACCTTTTCTTTAAACAACTTGGCATTTTCATAAGCTTGGGTTCTCCATTCATCAAGTGAGCTAATATCAAATAACCTCTTTTCACCGGCAAGTTTAAAATCATAGTTGAGCTCTTTAATAGCCCAATATGCCTTATGTTCTAGTTCGAGAGGTAAGTGACATGCTTTTCCATATACCATTTTATACGGAGACATACCCATAGGATTTTTATATGCAGTTCTATAGGCCCATAATGCATCATCAAGTTTCTTGGACCAATTCTTTCTAGACCTATTGACAGTCTTTTGCAAAATTAATTTGAGTTCTCTATTACTCAATTCTACTTAACCACTAGACTGTGGGTGATACGGAGATGCAATTCTATGATTGACGTCATATTTAGCAAGCATTTTACGGAAAGCACCATGAATAAAATGTGAACCACCATCAGTCATTAAATACCTAGGGACTCCAAACCTCGGAAAAATAACTTCTTTAAGCATTTTAATAGAAGTGTTATGATCAGCACTACTAGTTGGAATAGCTTCTACCCACTTAGTAGCATAATCAACAACAACTAAAATATGTGTATATCCATTAGAGGCAGGAAAAGGTCCCATATAATCAAAGCCCCAAACATCAAACAGTTCAATAACAAGTGAATAATACATAGGCATTTCTTGACGTCTACTAATATTACCAATTCTTTGACATTCATCACAAGATAGGACAAACTTACACGCATCCTTGAAGAGAGTAGGCCAATAAAAACTGGATTGCAATACCTTATGTGCAGTTCTATCTCCCGCGTGGTGTTCTCCATAAGTTTCGGAGTGGCACTTGCGTAGGATCTGTTCATGTTCATGCTCAGGTACACAACGTCTAATAACACCATCTACTCCTTCTTTATAAAGATGTGGGTCATCCCAAAAGTAATGTCTCAAATCATAGAAGAACTTTTTCTTTTGTTGGTATGTGAAGCTAGGTGGTATAAATTTAGCAACTATGTAATTAGCATAATCATCATACCAAGGGGTACTACGAGAAGTACTTATGACATTTAATTGTTCATCAAGAAAGCTATCATCAATAGGTAGTGGGTCATCAAGAACATTCTCTAACCTAGATAAGTTGTCTGCAACGGGGTTCTCAGCTCCTTTTCTATCAATAATATGCAAATCAAATTCTTGTAGCAAGAGAACCCATCTAATAAGTCTAGGTTTAGCATCTTTCTTCTCCATAAGATATTTAATAGCAGCATGATCAGTGTGGATAGTTACTTTAGAATCAACAATATAACGTCTGAACTTATCACAAGCAAATACAACTGCTAAAAGTTCTTTTTCATTGTAGCATAATTTCTTTGAGCATTGTCTAGAGTCTTACGAGCATAATGGATAACATTTAATTTCTTATCGACTCTTTGCCCTAGAACAGCACCTACAGCATAGTCACTAGCATCACACATAATTTCAAAGGATAAATTCCAATCAGGTGGCTGAACAATAGGTGCAGAGACTAATGCGTTCCTAAGTATTTTGAATGCTTCACACAATCATCATCAAAGACAAATGGTATATCTTTTTGTAATAAATTAGTCAGAGGCCGAGAAATTTTTGAGAAGTACTTAATGAACCTCCTATAAAATCCGGCTTGACCAAGGAAACTTCTTATACCTTTGATGTCCTTGGGACATGGCATCTTTTCAATAGCATCAACCTTGGGTTTATCAACTTCAATATCTCTTTCAGAAACTTTATGCCCCAAGACAATACCCTCATTAACCATAAAGTGGCACTTTTCCCAATTCAAGACGAGATTAGTTTCTTCACATCTCTGCAAAACTCGATCAAGATTGCTCAAGCAATCATCAAAAGAAGATCCATAGATGGAAAAGTCGTCCATGAAAACCTCAAAAATCTTTTCACAAAAGTCAGAGAATATAGCCATCATGCATCTTTGAAAGGTAGCAGGTGCATTACATAAACCAAAAGGCATACGTCTATAAGCAAAAGTACCAAAAGGGCATGTAAAAGTAGTCTTTGATTGATCTTTAGCCGACACAGGTATTTGAGAGAAACCAGAATAAACATCTAGAAAGCAGTAATGTGTATGTTTGCATAATCTTTCTAGCATTTGATCGATAAAAGGTAAGGGGTAATGATCTTTCTTAGTAGCCTTATTTAATTTGTGGAAATCAATTACCATCCTATAACCTGTAATAATTCTTTGTGGAATCAATTCATCTTTATCATTAGGAACAATAGTAATACCTCCCTTCTTAGGGACACAATGAACATGACTTACCCACTGACTATCAGCAACGGGATAAATTATACATGCCTCCAGAAGCTTTAGTATTTCTTTTCTTACCACTTATTTCATTTTAGGATTCAGACATCATTGAGGATCATGAACCGGTTTGGCATCTGCTTCCAAATTTATTTTATGTTGACATAGAGTGGGACTAATGCCCTTAAGATCATCAATAGTATATCCAATAGCAGCACGGTGCTTCTTCAGAGTTTTCAATAATCTTTCTTCTTCATGCTCTGAAAGGTTAGCACTAATAATAACAGGATATATCTTCTTTTCATCAAGATAAGCATATTTAAGATTATCAGGCAACGGTTTAAGCTCAAACACGGGATCACCCTTAGGTGGAGGGGGATCCCCTAGGATTTCAGCAGGCAAATTGTGTTTCAGAATAGGTTCCTGTTTAAAGAATATTTCATCTATTTCCCTTCTTTCATTCATAAACATATCATTCTCATGGTCTAGCAAATATTGTTCTAAAGGATCATTAGGAGGTACGGCAATAGAAGCAAGACCAATAATTTCATCCTTACTAGGCAATTCTTCTTCACGGTGTTGTTTACTAAATTTAGAGAAATTAAACTCATGAGTCATATCATCTAAGCCGACAGTAACAACACCCCTTGTGCAATCTATGGTAGCATTAACAGTATTTAAGAAGGGTCTACCAAATATAATGGGACAAAAGCTATCTTGTGGGGAACCAAGAACAAGAAAATCAGCAGGATTTTTAGTTTTCCCACACAAGACTTCAACATCTCTAACAATTCCCATTGGTGAAATAGTATCTCTATTAGCAAGTTTAATAGTAACATCAATTTCTTCTAACTCAACAGGTGCAATGTCATGCATAATTTCTTTGTATAAGTCAATAGGTATTGCACTAGCACCCATATCACATAAGCCATGATAACAATGATCTCCTATTTTAACAGAAATAGCAGGCATGCCTATCACAGGTCTAGGTTTATCTGTATCACAGGGTTTAGCAATTCTAGCAGTTTCATCACAGAAATAAATAACATGCCCATCTATATTATCAGACAAGAGATCTTTAACAATAGCAATATTAGGTTCAACTTTAACTTGCTCAGGAGGTGTGTATGTTTTAATATTGCTTTTACAAACCACAATTGAAGCTTTAGCATGATCCTTTATCCTAATAGGGAAAGGTGGTTTCTCAACATAACAAGTAGGAACAATAGGATCATTATAAGTGACAGTCTTTTCTTCAACTTTAATAGGTGCAACTACTTTTACTTCTATGGGAGGATGATATTTAAACCACTTCTCCTTAGGGAGATTAACATAAGTAGCAAAAGATTCACAGAAAGAAGCTACTATCTAAGAATCAAGTCCATATTTAGTGCTAAACTTACAAAAAATATCAGTATCCATAAAAGATTTAACACAATCAAACTTAGGTGTCATACCCGACTCCTTACCATTGTCGAGGTCCCAATCTTCAGAGTTGCATTTAATTCTATCCAATAAATCCCATCTAAATCCAATAGTCTTCATTGTCGGCGTTCTGGGAACGGGGGTCCCCAGACTTGCCTGCCTGCGGCCTGCGGCGTGGCTCAAAGGGGGCCCAGCACGGCCCATCTTCACCAACACAAACTCAAGACCCTCGCGAGGGGCCAAGCCTCGCGGGGCAGACGACACGGAGCTTCCTCAGGCACGGCCTCGTCAGGCTGGCTCACGAGGAGGTGGAGAGATCAAGGCGGGGTACCTCGCGAGGTGCCCGTGACGCAAGCCATGACGACTCAGGGCGCCAGGCGGGTGCCAGCCCGTGCAGTGTCCTCCTTTCCTCTTTGGTGCAAAGGGGGCAAGCGCAGCCGCGGAGTACCGAGGCATCAGGCAAAGGTTGCCATTTCGGTGCAACGAGACCAAGACCAGGAGGACTACGAGACGGAGGTCACCATGGGGCGCAAGACGGCGTCATCACCAGAGCTTTGCGCAGGCGAATACTACTTTTGTCAGGATAGCTGATACTTGCTGTCCCCTTTCAAATTAGCCCGCCATTGTTGGCTCCCTTCCCGCTCAATATTTGGGAAGAGGACCAGGGCCTCTATAAATAGGACCAGACACCCACATGGCAAAGGGTCGACCAGTTGGAAAGAGGGAGAGAGAGAGAAAGGTGGCTGAACTCCTCCCAACAGTTCACCGCCCCAGCCAAGAACAGACCCTCGCGAGGCTGTTCTCCCTTGCATTGTTCATCATTATCAGCCCAAGAGGCAATCCACACACCACACACTGGTGTAGGGTATTACACCACAACGGTGGCCCGAACCAGTATAAACCCTGTGTCCCTTGTGTTGTTCTTTTCATAGCTTTGATCCTAGCGCGGCGGAGGGGTGCAGGTAGGTAGGAGGCGAAATCTCCGCGCGCACCCCAGTGTTCGAACCTCAAGGGTCTGCCGGAACCCGAAATCCGACATTTGGCGCACCAGGTAGGGGTGCGCCGGAATTCGTCTTCCACCGCCCCGCTCTCCTCCGAAATCACGCTCATGTCTGATGCACGTCGGGCCCGCGCGGAGCGCCGGGCCGCCCTCGCTTCCCGCGTAGCCCAGACAGCCCCTGTCGGCAGGCGTCCTCGCTGTTCCCTGTCACCTGCCGTCAACGCCGCCACCGGCCCGGCGGGGGACGAGCAGCAAGCATCGTCTCAGCATCCATTCGTACGCCAAGACGGCCGCACCGTGACTCCCTCGCTCGCCCCAGCTGGATCTTCATCCCGCGCGCTCCGCGCGGCCATGGAGGCTCGGGCTGCACTCGTCGCGGCGAACAAGCTCCTGCGCTACCGTCCCTTCGACGACGTCTATGAAGAATGGCTCGGCCGCGTCGCCGAGCTCGTCCGCGCTGCAGGGGGTTCTTCCGCGCCGTCCGTTCCGCTGCACTGCACCCCGCCCCGCACGGGCGACGAGGCTCCGGCGGCGCCCCGGCCGCCTCCTCCCCAAGAAGACGCCATGGCTCCAAGGCGCGTGGCCCCTGGGCAGAACCCGCTCCTTCAGGTGCCAGCGCGGCAAGAGCAGAGCTGCTAAGAAGTCCCTCGCCCGCCAGAAGCTGCCCGGGCGCTCCCTGCTCCAGCACGTCGCGACCATACTCCCGCTCCGGCGCGTGGGGACATGCAAGACCAGGCTCTCCGTCACCCAAGGCCTCCCGTGGCCACGGCAGGCTGCCGCGCCTACACCACCGAGCTGCGCAGTGTCGCGTGGCCAGGCAAGTTCAAGCCGGACCTGCCTCCTCGCTACGACGGCACGGCCGACCCTGCGGAGTTCCTCTAGCTCTACGAGTTGGGCATTGAAGCTGCCAACGGAGACGAGAAGGTCATGGCAAATTGGTTTCCCATGGCGCTCAAGGACGGGGCCCGCACCTGGCTCCTGAACTTGGCTCCAGGCACAATCTCCTCCTGGGAAGAGATGCGCACCCGCTTCATCGCCAACTTCCAAGGTACTCGCGACCGGCCACCCGCCGTGAGCGACATGCGCCGCGTCAAGCAACAACCCGGGGAGACCCTGAAGAAGTACATCCAGCGCTTCAACAACGCACGCCTCAAGATTCCCAAGGTGACTGAAGAGGCCATCATCTCAGCCTTCTCCGACGGTGTGCGCGACGTCAAGATGAAGGAGGAGCTGGCGATGCATGAAGACCTGTGCACTTCTTTGGAGCTGTTCAACTTGGCGAACAAGTGCGCCAGGGATGAGGAAGGGCGTCTCTCCCTCCTTGAGCTGCCTACCGCAGACCCAGAAGAGAAGAAGCTCAAGGCCAAGGAAGTGAAGCGCAAGGGGGCTACCGTGCTCGCGGCAGAACCAGACACCAAGCGGGGCAGAGATCAGCCCGAGCCTCCCAAGGGCAGCCGGTACTGCGTGTACCACGACCTCCACACCCACAACACCAGAGAATGCCAAGAACTCCGAGCCGTGCGTGAAGGAAGGATCGGCCATCGCCCTGACCGTGGTGACCGGGGATACGGCCGAGGAGGAGGAAGGAACGCATGGCGCTAGGAAGACCGTGGCCCGCGCCAAGGGTGGTGCGACCAACCTCGTGAGGATCGCTGGCAAGACCCACCTCGCGAGGGAGGCTGGAGGGATTAGCCTCGCGAGGATCGCCCGCAAGGCAACGCAGGCCTCCCACCGCTGCCGCCGTAGCCAAGGAGGAACGAGGACCGCCACCAGGACGAGGAGGCTGGGGGCTTCCAGGAGCCTCGCACGATCGCCTGCATCCTGGGCGGAGCTCTGGCCCCAGCCTCTCAGCGCATCTTCAAGCAGTTCACCCGTGAAGTGAATGCAGCCCTCCCCAGGCTCGAAGCCACGCACCCTCTCAGGTGGTCGGCGTGTGCCATCACCTTCAGCTCAGCAGATCATCTCAAGTGTGCGGCTACAGCCGAAGTCCTCCTGATGCTTTGTTCCCCAATCATCAGCAACGTGGTGGTCACCAAGACCCTCATCAATGGCGGGGCAGGGCTCAACGTCCTGTCCGTAGAGACGTTCAACAATCTCCAAGTGCCCTATAGCCAGCTTCAGCCAACCAAGCCCTTCTCCGTATCACCGACGGCTCCACAGTCCCGATCGGGCAGGTCCGCCTCCCCGTCACCTTCGGGGCACGCGACAACTACCGCACCGAGCTCATCGACTTCGACGTCACTCACATCTGCCTGCCGTACAACGCCATCCTCGGGTACCCGGCGCTGGCCAAGTTCATGGCCGTGACTCACCACGGCTACAACGTCCTCAAGATGCCAGGAAGCGGCGGAGTCATCATGGTGCCCTGTGAAGAGAAGGACGCAGTGTGTTCCCTGGAGCGGGCCTTTCAGGACGCATCACTGGAGGACCCAGATCGCGGAAGCAGGAGGCTTCCCGAGGCCGCCCCCAAGAAGAAGAAGACATCGTCCGGCCTGGCCCATCAGGAGGTAGGCCCCTCTGGGCCCGTGCCTGCCCAGGGGGAACCTCCTTCCATCGCATAGGAAAGCGCGCCCGGCGCCCTCCTCAGGCAGGGCTCGGGGGCTCTCCCTTGGAGGGCCACTGACCTAGCAAGGGTCACGAGGGAGGCGCTGGGGCACCACATGGAGGCGTGTTTCGGAGCACGTTTCCCTCAAGAAGGAGCAAGGCAAGGAGATCCCGACCCACAGAAGTTTGTCAGCAAGGCCATTCAGGAGCTACAGGAGTCCAGAGTCATGAGAGGCGCCCGCCGCCTACCAGCAGTGGCTCCCCATCCAGACGAGGATGGCGGGCTACGCGTCTGCGTCGACGTACCAGGGCTCAACCAAGTCGCCTCCCTGGAGCGCCTCTGGCCCTCGCGAGTGGGGCGCTGCGGAGGTCCACCCCACAGCTACGTTCGCATGCCTTACGGCTTGCCGAGCGCGGCTGACGTGTACCAGCGCCTCATGAGGGGCATCGCGGAGGCGCAAGAGGCCAGGTGCTCTGCAGCCCTGGCGGAGATGAAGATGGCCCGCGAGGAACCGCCAGTGCCTCCGGAGCCTCCCGAGGCCCCTGGGCCTGGGGGCTCATGAGGATCGGCTTCCGCAGCCCACCGAGCCGGCTACACCAACACCCCTTCTTCTTTAGCGTCATAAGGTGACATCTTTCAAGTTTCACTTCCAGCTGGGAGCGCCCCCAGGGCTACATTATTCCCAGGCCGCGTGGGTCCGTCCCTGCGGCGTGTATCCCTTTTATTTCGCGTCGCTAGCTTACCTTGTTGGGGGCGCCCCTCGGGCTGCATGATCCCCAAGTCGCTCGGGCCTGACCCAGTGATCTCCGCATCTACTTGAACAAATCCACTCCTTCGCGGCTAATGTGCTTTACCTAGTTGCCTGCTCAGCTGACGCCAACTAATAGAGCTGCTCGCAAATGGCACGACGCTTGCGCATGGGTCCGTCCCTGCAACACCGACGAACCTGGATGGCTAAGCTCTGGCCGCGGGAGCCCCGCATAGCGTCACCTCGTCAAGCCTTCAGTGCCTCACTACCCTTCGGAAGCAACCAACGGCTGACCGTCAATTGTTATGGCAACCCCTTGCTTTTTCTATGGTGGACCTGCAGGACCTCCTGAAGGAGCCGCGTCAGGCGAGGCTCTTGCTGTGTCTCCTTCGCTCTCGTCCACGCGAACCGCTTGCACGTTAAAGGGGGGTACCTGAGCATCACGAGTCAGGGCTCTTACTGCCTCTCCAGCCCTCACCCTCTGGCCTTGACCACGGCATCGCGACCTGGCATACCAGCAACGGCCGAGACTCGCTTGAGGGTCGGGACCCGAGGACATAGAGCAGAAAGGGGAGCAAAGGCGAGAGGGGAGAGACACGCGAGGACTTCACCGAGCAACCTCGCGCCTGCCGATGCACGGACCCGGCCACACACCAGAGAGCGGCCCCTGATCCTCGAGATAAGTTATTGCCCGGAAGCGCCAGCTACCGTGGCACCATCCCTGCACCTAACGCTATCCCATGTTAGCGACGTCGCTCCCCTTTCTCACCAAACGACGGCTGCTTGGGCGCCAAAGGGGACCTCCTGAGCATCGCGACTCAGGGGCTCTTGTCGGACTCCGGGTCGCTCACCTCCTGGCCTTGACCACGGCATCACGACCTGGCATACCAGCAACGGCTGAAGCCGCCTTGGGACTGGGACCTGTCGGCGCAGAGCACCAAGACCTCGTGAGGTTCGAAAGGGAGGACCGAGCTAAGACGGGATGAGCAACTTGCGTAAATCTACGGCAAGGGTTATATTAACAAACAGGATCACATGCACCTTACAAGCCCCCACGGGGCACGCTTTTGGTTCCTCGCAGGGAACAGATCCTAAAGAGACGCAAACTACGTGCATCGCTACAAAAGACGCCATCATCAACAGTGGGCCGCCAAGTACCGATGCCAACCCCATCCAGATCAGAGTCGGCGGCGGCCTGACGAGCCTGCCCTGCTCCGGGAGCGGCGCCGGCTCGGGGGCTCGTAGCTGTCGTCGCTCGTCTCCGGAGTCGCGAAGGGCTCGCCGGAGTCGCTGGAGCCTTCGACGTCTCCACCGCTTGAGGAGCCACCAAGGGAGCGATTGGCGAGCCCGGTCCTCGTCACAGCAGGGCCCTGACCGTCTGCACCGGGGTAGCACTCCACCCGGCGCCCGTCCGCGTCAAAGACCTTGAGGAGCATCACTGAAGCACCGTCGTAGTCCAAGTGGATCGCGAAGACGCCCCTTGTCCTACAAACCTGGGCAATCTCTCTCCAGCCCCGGGTCATGTAGACCTCGCCCGGGGCGACGACCGCGACCTCTGCCTCAGTCGCAAGGGTGCTGCAGCCGGCGTGCTGCAGCCAGAGCTCCAGGGGCTCCCCCTGCAGGATGACGGAGGCGAAGAAGGGAGGAAGACGGATCCAAGACTGAAGAGGAATGGCGACATGGAGCACGAACTCTTGGGAGGAGCCCTCGTTGTGGACCCTAGGGGGGACGACCCACACCTTCGTGATCCGTCGGCGCCGGCGGTGGCGCCGCCCGTGGCGGTCAGCATCAGCTCCTTCGGGGCCCTCGACATGGGCGTACAATGGAAGCGAGAACCCCGGCGGCGCCCGCTCGCCCCAAGGCCTCGACACCACCTGAAGGCCCCCCTCGTCCGGGCCATGGTGGACATGCCGTTTCTTCGGCGGAAGTGGGTCTGGTCCCTCTCGGGGAGCCTTTCCCTTCTCTATCAACGAGAACCGGTGGATCGGAGCCATCGCAGCAAGACGGAGCAAGAATCGGGAAGAAGGAGAAGCAAGGAGGGATGGACTGGAAGGACACACGACATTCTGTACTTATAGCCGGCGGAGGCCAACCGCCGACCTCCACGATCGCAGGTAATCATGACCCATTTTGCATGCAGGGACTTGTCCAATTCGAGCAGTTGCCGAGGCGCCGTGGGGAAGTGGAGACGCCCACGTCCAGTCAACCGCCACGCGACGCCCAAGGCCGTAGGCTGTTAGGGCCCGCGGCGCTTCGCTCTTGCCCTTCCGCCTCCCCGCACGGCCAAGTCTGGGCGCGCCTTGGGCCCCGGGGCTACTGTCGGTGTTCTGGGAACGGGGGTCCCCAGACTTGCCTGCCTGCGGCCTGCGGCGTGGCTCAAAGGGGGGCCCAGCACGACCCATCTTCACCAACACAAACTCAAGACCCTCGCGAGGGGCCAAGCCTCGCGAGGCGGACGACACGGAGCTTCCTCAGGCACGGTCTCGTCAGGCTGGCTCACGAGGAGGCAGAGAGATCAAGGCGGGGTACCTCATGAGGTGCCCATGATGCAAGCCATGACGACTCAGGGCGCCAGGTGGGTGCCAGCCCGCGCAGCGTCCTCCTTTCCTCTTTGGTGCAAAGGGGGCAAGCGCAGCCGTGGAGTACCGAGGCATCAGGCAAAGGTTGCCATTTCGGAGCAACGAGACCAAGGCCAGGAGGACTATGAGACGGAGGTCACCATAGGGCCCAAGACGGCGTCATCACCAGAGCTTTGCGCAGGCGAAGACTACTTTTGTCAGGATAGCTGATACTTGCTGTCCCCTTTCAAATTAGCCCGCCATTGTTGGCTCCCTTCCCGCTCAATATTTGGGAATAGGACTAGGGCTTCTATAAATAGGACCAGACACCCACATGGCAAAGGGTCGACCAGTTGGAAAGAGGGAGAGAGAGAGAGAAAGGTGGCTGAACTCCTCCCAGCAGTTCATCGCCCCAGCCAAGAACAGACCCTCGCGAGGCTGTTCTCCCTTGTATTGTTCATCATCATCAGCCCAAGAGGCAATCCACACACCACACATTGGAGTAGGGTATTACACCACAACGGTGGCCCAAACCAGTATAAACCCTGTGTCCCTTGTGTTGTTCTTTTCATAGCTTTGATCCTAGCGCGGCGAAGGGGTGCAGGTAGGTAGGAGGCGAAATCTCCACGCGCACCCCAGTGTTCGAACCTCAAGGGTCTGCCGGAACCCGAAATCCGACATTGATCATAAAAGAGCCAGCACAAGAAGTATCGAGCATGGTGCGATTATTTTCAGAAAGCCGAGCATAAAAATTTTGAACAATCATTTCTCTTGAGAGCTCATGATTGGGGCATGAATATAACATTTATTTAAGCATCCCCCAAGCTTCAGCGATGCTTTCTCCTTCGCGAGGCCAAAAACTATATATATAATTGTGATCAGGATGAACAAGATGCATAGGGTAATACTTTTGATGAATTTCCAATTTCAATCTTCTATAGTTCCATGATCCCATATCATCACATAGCCTATACCATGTCAATGCGTCTCCCTTCAAAGATAAAGGGAAGACCTTCTTCTTAGCAACAACATCGGGTATACCTGCAAGCTTAAATAATCCACAAACTTCATCCACATATATTAGGTGTTCATCAGGATGCTTTGTTCCATCTCCTGTAAAAGGATTAGCTAGCAGTTTTTCTATCATACTCGAAGGATACTCATAAGGAATTTCATTTTCATATTCATTTTCAATAGGTTCAGAAGGTTGAGGAGAAACTCTTTGCTCTACTGGTTGGGGTGAAGATACCCCGAACAAGCCCCTCAGAGGATTACTTTCCATAGTAACAAGTGACATTAAATTTCAGCACACTATATAAATTTTTCCTTACCAAATTCAACCTACCAAAGACGCTTCACTCCCCGGCAACGACGCCAGAAAAGAGTCTTGATGACCCATAAGTATAGGGGATCTATTGTAGTCCTATAAGTAAGAGTGTCAAACCCAACGAGGAGCAGAAGGAAATGATAAACGGTTTTCACCAAGGTATTCTCTGCAAGTACTGAAATAAGTGGTAACAGATAGTTTTGTGGTAAGATAATTTGTAACGAGCAACAAGTAACAAAAGTAAATAAAGTGCAGCAAGGTGGCCCAATCCTTCTTGTAGCAAAGGACAAGCCTGGACAAACTCTTATATAAGGAAAAGCGCTCCCGAGGACACATGGGAATATCGTCAAGCTAGTTTTCATCACGTTCATATGATTCGCGTTCGGTACATTGATAATTTGATATGTGGGTGGACCGGTGCTTGGGTGTTGTTCTTACTTGAACAAGCATCCCACTTATGATTAACCTCTATTGCAAGCATCCACAACTACAACAAAAGTATTAAGGTAAACCTAACCATAGCATGAAACATATGGATCCAAATCAGCCCCTTACGAAGCAACGCATAAACTAGGGTTTAAGCTTCTGTCACTCTAGCAACCCATCATCTACTTATTACTTCCCAATGCCTTCCTCTAGGCCCAAATAATGGTGAAGTGTTATGTAGTCGACGTTCACATAGCACCACTAGATGCTGACAACATACATCTCATCAAAATATCGAACGAATACCAAATTCACATGACTACTAATAGCAAGACTTCTCCCTTGTCCTCAGGAACAAACGTAACTACTCACAAAGCATATTCATGTTCATAATCAGAGCGGTAATAATATGCATAAAGGATCTGAACATATGATCTTCCACCAATTAAACCAACTAGCATCAACTACAAGGAGTAATTAACACTACTAGCAACCTACTAGCACCAATCCCGGACTTGGAGACAAGAATTGGATACAAGAGATGAACTAGGGTTTTGAGATGAGATGGTGCTGATGAAGATGTTGATGGAGATTGCCCTCTCCCGATGAGAGGAGCGTTGGTGATGACGATGGCGATGATTTCCCCCTCCGGGAGGGAAGTTTCTCCGGCAGAACAGCTCCATCGGAGCTCTAGATTGGATCCGCCAAGGTTCCGCCTCGTGGCGGCAGAGTTTCGTCCCGAAAGGTTGCTTCTTATTTTTTTCTCGACGAAAGACTTCATATAGGAGAAGATGGTCATCGGAGAGCCACCAGGGGGCCCACGAGGTAGGGGGGCGCGCCCTGGGGGGGGGGGCGCCCCCACTCTCATGAGCAGGGTGTGGGCCCCCTGGTCTTCATCTTTGGCGATGATTTTTCATTATTTATTATAAGGTGTTCCATGGAGTTTCATGACTTTTGGAGTTGTGCAGAATAGGTCTCTAATATTTGCTCCTTTTCCAGCCCAGAATTCCAGCTGCCGGCATTCTCCCTCCTTATGTAAACCATGTAAAATAAGAGAGAATAGCCATAAGTATTGTGACATAATGTGAAATAACAGCCCATAATGCAATAAATATCGATATAAAAGCATGATGCAAAATGGACGTATCAATCCTCTATTCGGCCTTTCTTCGCGAACGCCAAACAGAGCATCAGGGGCTACTGTCTATGCGGTAATATTTTGCTATATTTTGATTGCTTACCTGAAAGCCTATTAGGAGGCTGGCACAAGCTTCGGTTAGTCCGTTTTTGGCGGACTGAACTTTCTCGATCACAGCACTCATGATAGTGCGATGCTCTTCGTCGATGGAAGCGCCGCGAAGCGCTTCCAGCTACTTGTCTGGTGCCTCTGGATGGACAGAGGCCACCGGCACGGGCGGCTTGCCCCTCTTAATGGGGGATCGCCTGCCGGAGTCCGGAACCACCGAAGGTTCCGGCGGAGTGTTCGGTTGGGGGCCGAACTTGGAGCCCGTGGGAGCCTTGCTCCCTTTGCACCCAGGGTCCGGAAGGTCGCCTCGAGGCGCCGCCAGGACTACCTCCCCTCGGCTCGGTGCCTTTTGAGACAACACCTCGACGTTGTCCGTAGGGCAAGGGGTGGGGGCGGTCGGAAGTGAATCGTTATTCATATACGACGAGTCCAAAGAAATGTCCGACGAAGATACGTCGATACAGGCTCGGGATGGACTGCATAATCATATTCGGCGTAAGGAGAAGCAGTGAATGAAACCTACCATGAATTACTATGGTATCCGGATACTTACAACTTCGCCAGGGCCTTGTCCCAGGGTAACCACTCGTCGCCACTATAGGCGGCCATCGTGGAGCAGTCCGGAAGGAGGTTCCTTCCCTTCTTGGACCCTTCGACCTCCCCATTTGGGGCGGCCTTCCTTTTCTTGTCTCCCCCAACTGGGGGGGGGAGAACTTTCCTCTTCCTCCTCCTCATTTTCGTGGGAGGAGTGCGCTTTGGAGTTATCGGACGATGAGTCCGACATAACCTTGCACCGGAGACCCTTTCGGGTCCCCGTGGCCTTCTTCTTGGCCTTCTTCACCGGCACCTCGTAAGGCGCCGGAACCAGCATCTCCGTTAGGAGAGCATCTGCAGGATCTTCAGGCAGGGGGGCGGGGCAATTGATATGCTCCGCTGTCTCTACCTAGTCCTTTTAATGGCATGGAAGCTTAGATCCCGCACATGATTAAACTGGGGCAAATAAATATCCTATGAGATATAAAAACTTACCGGATTGGCATGGCGCTTTGCGCTGAGTCCGCGGTCCTTAGTAAGGGGAGGAGGTACCTCGGCGCCCTTGAACAGCACCTTCCAGACATCCTTGTGCGTTGTGTCGAAGAGCTCGTAGCATCTGGTGCTTGGCCAGGTCGAACTCCCACAAATTGAATGCCCGTCGTTGACACGGGAGGATCCGGTGGAAGAGCATGACCTGGACCACGTTGACGAGCTTGATTTTCTTGCTCATCATGTTCTTGATGCAGGTCTGGAGTCTGGTCAGCTCTACCGGGGAACCCTAGGACAGGCCCTTCTCTTTCCAGGAGGTGAGCCGCGTGGGGATTCCGGATCGAAATACGGGGGCCGACACACAGTTGGTGTCGCGTGGCTCAGTGATGTAGAACCACCCCGATTGCCATCCCTTTATGGTCTCCACATAGGAGCCTTCGAGCCAGGTAACGTTAGGCATTTTGCCCACCATGGCGCCTCCGCACTCCGCTTGCTGGCCGACCACCACCTTCGGTTTAACATTGAAGGTCTTCAGCCACAGGCTGAAGTGGGGCCTGATGCGGAGCAAGGCCTCACACACGATGATAAACGCCGAGATGTTGAGGATGAAATTGGGGGCCAGATCATGAAAATCCAGCCTGTAGTATAACATGAGCCCGCGGACAAACGAGTGAAGGGGAAATCCCAGTCCGCAGACAAAGTGGGTAAGGAAAACTATCCTCTCATGGGGTTCGGGCATATGGATGATCTGCCCCGCATCTGGCAGCCGGTGCGCGATGTCCGCGACTAGGTATCCGGCTTCCCGTAGCTTTGTGATGTTCTCCTCCGTGACGGAGGAGACCATCCACTTGCCTCCCGCTCCGGACATGCTTGGAGTGGTTTAAGGAGAAAGATGCGAACTTGGGCGCTGGAGCTCGAGTGCGCGAGAATGGATAAGCAAGGAGGAAGAAGGCGTGGGTAAAAAGGGTGAATCTTTGTCCCTTTATAAGGGTGGAAGAGGCGATGCGCCTCCCCACTTACCTGGTAAAATCGCTTATTCCCCGAGCGCCGTAATTGATGGCGCGGTTGGGTTACCCACGTCCGTATTGATGAGAATCCCGTGATAAGGGGACACGATCTCTGCTTCGACAAGACGTGTCAAGAAAACCGCCTCGCAATATGTGCAGTGCTGGTTGAGAAAAACGGTTCGAATAATGACCGGGCCATGACATGATGTCATGTTGCTAAACGTGTCAGTAGAGTAGATTTGTGGAAATATTATTCTCTCTACAGTGGTATGTGGAACTTATTTTGCAGAGCCGGACACTATCCTCGTGATCAAGATCTTCTATGGAGTATTCGGAGGAGGAACCCGCCTTGCAATGCCGAAGACAAATATACGCGCCGGACTCATCGTCATTGAAGCCTGGTTCAGGGGCTACTGAGGGAGTCCTATATTAGGGGATCTCCGGACAGCCAGACTATATCCTTTGGCCGGATTGTTGGACTATGAAGATACAAGATTGAAGACTTCGTCCCGTGTCCGGATGGGACTCTCCTTGGCGTGGAAGGCAAGCTTGGCAATACGGATATGTAAATCTCCTCCCTTGTAACCGACTCTGTGTAACCCTAGCCCCCTCCGGTGTCTATATAAACCAGAGGGTTTAGTCCGTAGGACAACTACAATCATACCATAGGCTAGCTTCTAGGGTTTAGCCTCTACGATCTCGTGCTAGATCAACTCTTGTAATACTCATATCATCAAGATCAATCAAGCAAGATGTAGGGTATTACCTCCATCAAGAGGGACCGAACCTAGGTAAACATCATGTCCCCCGCCTCATGTTACCATCCGCCTTAGACGCACAGTTCGGGACCCCTACCCGAGATCCTCCGGTTTTGACACTGACAATGAGTCTTGGCTTATAGTGATGTGCATTACCGAGAGGGCCCAAAGATACCTCTCCGATACATGGAGTGACAAATCCTAATCTCTATCTATTCCAACTCAACAAACACCATCAGAGACACCTGTAGAGCATATTTATAGTCACCCAATTACGTTGTGACGTTTGATAGCACACTAAGTGTTCCTCCGGTATTCGGGAGTTGCATAATCTCATAGTCATAGGAACAAAGTTACGAAGAAAGCAATATCAACAAACTAAACGATCATCGTGCTAAGATAACGGATGGGTCAAGTCAATCACATCATTCTCTAATGATGTGATCCCGTTAATCAAATGACAACTCTTTGTCCATGGCTAGGAAACTTAACCACCTTTGATTAACGAGCTAGTCAAGTAGAGGCATACTAGTGACACTCAGTTTGTCTATGTATTCACACATGTACTAAGTTTCCGGTTAATACAATTCTAGCATGAATAATAAACATTTATCATGATATAAGGAAATATAAATAACAACTTCATTATTGCCTCTAGGGCATATTTCCTTCAAAAAGACGTCCTACAAGTTCTTAGGATAAGCACGTATGACTATATACAGAATACATGCCTACATTGAATTGATGAGCTGGAGCTATTGTGTAACGCTCTAGGTAGCGACTGTTATATGATGAAAGTTATCCAACACAAATATCCATCACTGATCCAATGTCTACACTTTTCTCATATTGATCTTTGCTAAGTTACCACCGTTCTTGTTATTGTTACTACTGTTACTGATACTATTCAAACTATCAAACTACCGTGCTACTAAACACTTTTTTTCAAAGATTTATTTTCTAGGTGTGGTTGAATTGACAACTCAACTGCTAAGGCTCATAAATATTGTTTGGCTCCCCTTGTGTCGAATCAATAAATTTGGGTGAAATACTACCCACGAAGACTGTCACGATACCCTATACTTGTGGTCATCAAGACCTTCCTCTGCCGCCGTTGCCGGGGAGCATGGCTTCATTTATTGAGTTCACTTGGGATTTATACATCTGTTGATTAGTATGAAGAATGTGAAAGACTCTAAGACTAAGATCGTACCCTCTAAGATGAGGGGAGGTAAGGAACTGCCATCACACTCTGCACTTGATTCACCTTCTGTTTTGAGTAGACTTCCGACACCACCACCTGCTATACAATCTGATATGTTGTAAGTAATTGATGATGCTACTTCTTCTATGAATGATACTTATGATGATGCTACTACTTTGCTTGATGAAGCTGTGCCACTAGGTGAACTTCTTGATGAACAAATTGCTAAAGCTAAAGAATTTGAGAATTTTGAAACTACTAAAAATTATGATTCACCTATTATGCTTAGCTCTCCTACTAGATTTGAAATGCATAAAGTACTTGAGGGTTATGTTATGGATGGGAGATTGCTAGAGAATTTCTTGCTTGTAAGAAAAGGCTATGATAGAGAGAATGAAATATGATCCTAAGTTTGCTACTTCTGCTATCTTTGTTATTGATAAGGATTATGAATTCTCTGTTGATCCTAAACTTATTACCTTGGTAGAATCCGATCCTTTTCATGGTTATGAATTTGAAACTGTTGTGGCACATCTTACCAAATTAAATGACATGGCCTCCCTATTTGCTAGAGATAAAAAAATCGCTATTACTATATTCTTAAGTTGTTTGCTTTCTCATTAAAGGGTGATGCTAAAGAATGGTTTAATAATCTTGCTCCTAGTTGTGCGCATAGTCCCCAGGATATGATATATTAGTTTACTGAAAAATATTTTCCTGCTCATAAGAAACAAGCTGCCTTACAGGAGATATATTTTGATCTCCATGAATACAAATTCATTTCAACACAAAACCCTAGAGTGAAGATAATATGACTTCTTCCATCAAAGAATGAAAAAGGATTTGAAAATGATTTGAATTCCATTTGAAATATTTTCAAACCAGGAACTTCATGTTACTCACGGATTTTCCTGAGGGGAGATAACACGACTTCTTCAAATGTTAGAAAAAGAGTGGGAAGTAGGAGGCCACTTTCACGATAGCATTTGAGCCACTTTTGAAAAAAACTTCCATATGGGTTTCAAAATCCTTTTTCACATATTCCAAAAAATAAACAAAGAGAGAAGGTAATGGGACTCCTTCAAATACTGGAAATAAATTATGGAACCAATGCAAAGTGTTTTGAAAAAATATTTGAATCCAATAGCCATTTTGGATTTAATTGAATTTTGCTTTATTTGGCTTTTATTCAAATTATTTTTCTCCAAAAATTAAATATATGGAAAATAGGGAAAAATGATTCCATACAATAGAAAAGTTGATAAAAATGAATTTCAAATCTATTGGTATTGTAAAATAATTTTATTTGAATTTTAAATGCAACAGTAGCACTGTTTTCATTATTGGAATTTTTTTGTAATTTATTTGAACTCGTAAAATAGTTCATGTTTTAGGAAATCTTGTTCTGAACATTTCAATATATAATATGTCTATATATAAGTTTTATTGATTTATCTATATTTAGTTTTCTTTGCTATCTTTTGTAAAAGAAAAGCCAAAGCCACGGTCCTAGGCCCAGCCCACGAACTGGCTATCTTCAACCTCAAGTGCACACGAGAGCAGTAGTGCATTTGGCACTTATAGGTACCTTCGAAACTTCGCATGTTTGTGTGGAGGCTTGCGAGAAATTCCATGCCCATTGTCAAATTACTAAAGCATCGGAACATGGCTACCGAGGACAGGTGTCCCTTGTGTGGGGCGGTTGACACATGGAGACATGCTCTTTTTATGTGCCTAATGTCAAGTAGCATGTGGGCGCTAGCGCTGGAGGATTTGGTTCATCATTTAGTGGACAGAATGGAAGAACACCCCAAAGATTGGCTCTTCGCAATGAGTGAAACATTGAACAGAGATATGTTTGCGCATATGATTGTTATCTTGTGGGCTATTTGGCGAGCTCGGAGGAAAGTGATCTATGAGGATATCTTCCAATCTCCACATTGCATTAATAGTTTCATCACAAGCTTTCTTGAGGATCTAAAGCATATTAACGCAAGGGAACCACAACAGATTGGTGTTAAAGCCCCTAGGCCGACCCAGTGGCAGGCCCCTGTCATAGGATGTGTTAAGATCAATGTAGATGTTGCGGCACCAAGACATGCTAGATTTGGGGCCGTTGCACTACAAAAAAAGTCACATCCGTGACATTTTGGGCCAAACGAAAAAACTTTCTGTCATACATATGACACTTCTATGACGATAATTGTGACAAAACCCGGTATCATCATTGATGTGGTGGGCTCCTACTTCTATGACAAAAAATCATGACAGAAAATGGACTTTTCATCCTGGGCGTGCCGGAGACGCAGCTGCATGACATTCTTTGCGCCGTCCATGACGGAAAAAACCGTGGTAGATACGAGGGCGAGGAAAATTTCGTGGAGTTCCCGGTTACGGTGTGAGGTCGGGGGCCGAGCGATGCGCGTTTCTCTCGTACACATACGCGCGTGTGTGCGAGGCGTTGGCTCTAACTGAACCCGAGCGAGGCATTGGGCTCTAACTGAACCCGAGCGATTGCACTGCAGGCTACGCGTTACTAAACCCGAGCGATTGATCGATGGCTGTTAACTGAACCCGATCGAGCGATTCCGTCGCTACTGCTACTAACTGAAGCCGATTGATGCTACCTCTGGGATGAACAGTGAGCGTTGCGGGGGGGTTTGGATGAACAGTGAGCGGTGGCGTTGCCTCTGGATGAACAGGACCCCGTGGTGAGGTGGAGGGCTGGATGAACAGTAGACGATGGAGGGGTGCCCGTGGAGGGGTGGTTGAACAGGACCCCATGGTGTGGAGGGCTGGATGAACAGTAGACGGTGGAGGGGTGCCCGTGGAGGGGTGGTTGAACAGTAGCCGGTGGAGTAGCACGCGGTGGAGGCTGGATGAACAGGAGCCCATGGAGGCTGGAGGAGGTCGACGGTGGAGATGAATAGTATCCCATGGAGTCCCATTTTGCGGTACGCCACACCCCTCCCGATGAACAGGACCCCCGTTTCGACCGTAGGAGGTCCGTTTCGTCCGTTCTGCGGTACGCCACACCCCTCCCAATCAACAGGACCCCCGTTTCGACCGTAGGAGGTCCGTTTCGTCCGTTTTGCGGTACGTCACACCCCTCCCGATCAACATGACCCCTGTTTCGACCGTAGGAGGTCCGTTTCCTCCGTTTTGCGGTACGCCAGACCCCTCCCGATCAACAGGACCCCGTTCTGAACATAGGAGGTCTGTTTCCTCCGTTGTGCGGTATGCCAGGCCTCGTTTCCATCGCCTGTTCCGTCCAAGCCCTCCCGATGAACACGACCACGCATTCCATTCCGACCCAGCCGGTTGGCTCCCACACGTTCCGTTGCCTCCCGATGAACACGACGCATTCCGTTGCCTCCCCATGAACACGATGCATTCTGTTGCCTCCCCATGAACACGACGACGACGCTGTTTCTCTATTCCGACCCAGCCATGTACACGAGCCCTGGCCGTACGTATGCGCGAGTAGGCGTTCGAGACCCCGCCCGTATGTACACATACGTGGCCGTATTTTCTTTCTTGCACCCTGGCCGCTGTACGTGCGTGTACATGCTACGTGCGCGCCTCAACTACGACACGTACGCGTCTCTACATCCACCAGTATATATGTACGTACACGTTCGCGACCAAAATGACTACGCTACGTATGCTTCGACCAGGTGGGTCACGACTGTCAGACACTTCCTTGCGTGCGAAGATGTAGCTGGTGGGTCCCAGCAGTTAGGAGGGCGAATCGCTTTTTTTGCCCGGACGCACTTCCTTGCGTGCGAAGATATAGCTGGTGGGTCCCAGCAGTCAGGGGCAAACATTTTTTTCACGAAATACGGTGGCCCACCCGGTGGGTCCCCACTGTCAGGTGGAGGAATAATTATTTTGCACGTAATAAGGAGGCACTTCCTTGCTGCGGCCGTGGACCCAGCTGTCAGCCTCTCCACGTACAGTCCACGTCCGATGGAAGCCGTTCCTTGACCATGTTGACCATGCTGCGCCAAGAGCACCAGGGCGGTGGACGACGGCGAGGCCTAGGAAGGGGACGACACGGAGCCAGGGAAGACACGGCAGTGGATGCCCACGTGTAGAGGAGTACGAGGGTTCACCGGTTCGCTGCGGTGTGAGGCTGCCGTCGCTGCAGAATAACAGGGGGTGTGGGTGAGTAGAGGGAGGCCTGGCCAGCGGTGGGAGTAGTAGGGGGCGGTGAGGCCTTCGCCGCATCGTAGCCGGCCACGGGAGGCAGGAGCACGAGGCACGACCGGCGCTGGTTTGGGCGGCTGGAGCAAGAAGACCAGAGGTTGAAGAAGCACTACGGCCGTTGGATGGACATCGTACGGTCACTGGAGCTAGAATCGTGCATATTGACTAAGTTGACAAAGCCCTCCGTCCCCGTCAACTTAGTAGGCCCACAAGTCAGCCTGCCACTATACTGGGTCCCAGCTAACAGGGGGAGCATTCATTTTTTTTGTGCGTAATAAGGAGGCACTTCCTTGCGTGCGAAGATATAGCTGGTGGGTCCGAGCTGTCAGCGGCGGTAACGTTTTTTCTGCAAAATACAGAGGCCCTTTCGGTGGGTCCCTGATGTCAGGTGGAGGAATCATTATTTTGCGCCTAATAAGGAGGCATTTCCTTGCGTCCGGCCATGGACCCAGCTGTTGGCCTCTCCACATACAATCCACTTCAGATGCATGTCGGTCGTTGACCACGTTGACCAGGCCGCGCCGAGAGCATCAGGGAAGTGGACGACGGCGAGGCCTAGGAAGAGAACGACACGGAGGCAGGGAAGACTCGGTAGTTGTTTCCCACGCGGAGGGGAGTACGACTGTACGAGGCTTTACTGGTTCGTCTGCCGTCGCCGAAGAATAACAGCAGGTGTGGGTGAGTAGAGGGATGGCTAGGGCAGCAATGGGAGTACGGTGGGGCGTTGAGGCCCGCGCGGCAGCACAGCCAGCCGCGGGGAGGAGGGAGCAGGCAGTCCCACCGGCGCTTGTTTGAGCGGCTGGAACAGGAAGAGCAAAGATTGAAGAAGCACGATGGCCGTTCGATGGACATCCAACAGTCACTGCTTGTGCGTCAACCTTTTTTTAGGAAAGCCTCAAATCTGTGGAAAACAGCATACGACCCATCTGCCATTATTTCTAATAATTTACTGCCCATTTGCTAATTCTTAAGGTTTTTTTGGAGCCCATATTCTTTTTGTTAGCATTACAGCCCATATTGTGGCCACGGTTAAAAAATTATACGAAATTTTGCATATTTCGGTGCAGTCCGAACTGTTTTTAATCTCGAAATTTCGACTCACATTCAAACCGATTTTTAAAATAAATGTATATCAATATAAAATCCAACAAATTCTCCATGCATAAAAATTAATGTAATTTAAAATCTCGAAATGAAAAAAAAGATATTTGAAACTAATTGCCGGTTTGATGTGTTTTAAAAATGTACAGCCCATTTCTCATTACTGATGGGCCATTTTCTCGGCCAGCCGAATGAAAGCTCTCATCGTCTTGAAATATTTGCAGCCCAATAGGCCTGACAAAGCGACTTACTTGGCAAATCACAAAAAAACTGGGCTGTGGCCGTGGACCCAGCTGTCAGCCTGTCCACGTACAGTACTCTTCCGATGGAAGTCGTTCCTTGACCACATTGACCATGCCGCGCGGAGAGCACCACGGCGGTGGACGATGGCGAGGCCTAGGAAGGGGACGACGCGGAGCTGGGGAAGATGCGGCAGTGGAAGCCCGCATGGAGAGGAGTACAAGGGTTCACTGGTTCGGCTGCGGTGTGAGGCTGCCGTTGCCGCAGGGCCTGGCCAGCTGTGGGAATAGTAGGGGGCGGTGAGGCCTCCGCGGCAGCGCAACCGGCCATGGGAGGCAGGAGCATGCGGCACGACCTACACTGCCTTGGGCGGCTGGAGCAAGAAGACCAGAGGTTGAAGAAGCACTACGGCCGTTGGATGGACATCGTACGGTCACTGGAGCTAGAATCGTTCATATTGACTAAGTTGACAAAGCCCTCCATCCCCATCAACTTAGTAGGCCCACAAGTCAGCCTCCCACAATGGTGGGTCCCAGCTAGCAGGGGGTATTCATTTTTTTGTGCGTAATAAGGAGGCACTTCCTTGCGTGCGAAGATATAGTTGGTGGGTCCAACATGTCAGCAGGGGCAACGTTTTTTTTCGCGAAATACAGAGGCCCTTCCGGTGGGTCCCAGCTGTCAGGTGGAGTAACCATTATTTTGCGCATACAGTCCATGGCCGATGGATGCCATTCGTTGACCATGTTAACCAGGCCGCGCCGAGAGCACCATGGCGGTGGATGACGGCGAGGCCTAGGAAGGGAACGACACGGAGCCGGGGAAGACTCGGCAATGGTTGCCCACGCGGTGGGGAGTACGAGGGTTTACTGGTCCGGCTGCCGTCGCTGGAAAATAACAGGAGGTGTGGGTGAGTAGAGGAATGGCCTGACCAGCAATGAAGTAGGGTGGGGCGGTGCGGCCTGTGCGGCAGCACAGTCGGCCACAGGAGGCAGGAGCAGGCAGTCCCGCCGGAGCTGGTTTGGGCGGCTGGAGCAAGAAGATCAGATATTGAAGAAGCAGCACGGTCATTGGATTAACATCCAATGGTCACTGCTGCTAGAATCGTTTCTGGACTAAGTTGACAAAGCCAAAGTACACGTCAACCTAGTAGACCCACAAGTCAGCCTCCAAATCTGTCCCAAACAGTATACAACCCGAAATTTCTAGCCAGATTCAAATTAATTTTAAATCTAAATATACCTTAATTTAAATTCAATGAAATTTTACCCACGCAAAAACAATGAAATTTAAAAATATCAAAATCCGAAAGAAAACAGTATTTTGGAACTAATTGCATGTTTGCTGTGTTTTTTCATTTTACAGCCCATTTATTATTACTTATAGCCCATTTTTTGGGCAAAATGCATCCCTCCTCGTCTTGAAAGATTTCCGGCCCAGCAGGGCGTAGAAAAGTAAGTAGGCCTACGTTGGTTATTCTGCAAAAAACAAAATAGTTGGCTAGCCATTTTCAGAAAGGAAAAAAACAAACTGGGCTGGTCATGTGCTAAACATATGAAATAAAAGCCTGGGCTAGACGGGCCACGGGTCCCGCACAACCCAGTTGATACCCTTCTCCGTCCCGAAAAAACAAAATTACTGCGCACGTTGTTGGGTCCCTACTGTCATCGTCACCATGCACAGTCATCTCCTTATTCCTCTTGGTTGTTGACCATGTTGACAACACCAGAGGGCGGCGCCGCGGCGAGCGAACCAAGGCGGATGACGATGGTGAGGCCTCGGACGGGAATGAACAGGAGCCGGGGAAGATCACAGCCAGCCGTGGGAGGCGGGAGCAGGCGGTCCCGCCGGTGCTGGTTTGGCTTTGGCGGCTCAAGGAAGAAGAGACTGAAGAAATGCGACATACGTTGAATGTCAATCCAACAGTCAAGGTTGGCACAATCGTTTGTTGACTAAGCGGACACCAAGTAGCATACTTTTTTATATATAGAAAGAAAATCAAAGACTTGGGAAGGCGTACAGAACAAGCTAGTGTACCAGTAAAGAGACGTTGCCGAGTTTTAGAAAAAAGAAAGACGTGCTCCTGTAGCTGGTTCGAATCCAAACCTAGACTATGACTATATATGGTGCTATGCTACTCTGCAAGTAATGAAACTGACATATCCAACATTCGCTTCTCCTCTTCTCTACTTACTCTGCCTAGCATCAGAAGCTCTGGCCGTAGCAACCATGTCCGCTGGCTGCTTGTCCACCTGCTCTTCAGCAGGCAACAACCAGATATGCGCCAAGTCGCCACCCGTACCATCACCTGTGGGTGTCATCACACCCCCGCCGGCACGCGCACCGCAGGCGATTGCTCATCGCAACCCGCTGCCATTGGTGTGGTGCCACTGCTGCAAATCATGCAGAGTCATCCATCACATCTCAACCACAATCCGCAACCCTCGCTGAGTCTTCTACAAATGCCCGAATCATGGGGTAATGATATGTTTAAGTGTTGTTCTGCTGCTTTTAGTTGCTGATTTTTTAATAGTTTGGTTGATGATCTTCCAATTTGATTCGTGCAGAAAAGGGAAGATTCATGTGATTTGTATTTCTGGGAAGTTGCTGATGTGGGGAAATGCAACTACGTTGATTATTTGGTTAGCCGAGGAATCCCAATACCAGCAGGTTGGGGTGTTGGACAAGTAACTAAAGGAACGACAGAAGAGGAAGATGCAGAGCAGAAGGTTAAAGATGCAGTTCCTCTGATCATGGCCAAGCAATAGCTGCTGAACAGCCTTGACAGCAATGAGGAGATGGAAGAGCTTGTGAAGATAATGGGCAAAATCGATGTGCTCTATAGGATGATTGTCTCTTTATTTGCAGTGTACGTAGCACTCGTGATGTATTCAGTGGCTACGACATGAGCACTTTGCTGAAACTAGTAATGAATGAAACCTGTGTAGCAGGCTGGGCGTAGTGTTGTGAACATCTAATAATTTCTATTAACGGAAATCAGGGGGTATCCCCTTTTGCTCATATAAATAAATAAATAGCAGACGCCCTATCAGGTCAGCTTTGTTCTCATTCGAAGACGTCAAGCAAATTGCAGTCCAACAGCAAACTATGTCATCAAATTCAAGTTTCACAGCCAAATATGAGTACAACTAAACAACAATGTCGTCATGTTTTAGTTGTCATACAATCACCAAACACAAATCAGCATACATAACAAGTGATGTTCTCACAGCAAAATACTAAACAACATGTTCATCAGGTTTTAGTTGTCATAGCAAACACAATTTCACATAGTAGATAAAAAAACGTCTTCTGACAGACAAATACGACAAAAGCAATGTAATCATCATCCGCAGCAGCAGCGTTAACATCTTCGCCATGTGTATCAGTCTGAATTGTAATTCCCCACGGTATCATCTTCTTCTTCGTCCTCAACGTCCTCGAACGTTGGCTTCTTCTTGATCAACTCTTGTATGTCCACAGCACGACAGGCAATCTTTTCGCCGGCGTCATTGACGTGATGGTTCCCAAAGATATTAGGAACATCTGTGTTATCTTGTACATCAGGAGTAGTGTAAGCATCATCTTGTTGTGCAACTTCATTAAACGAATTCCTCTGCTCAAACCTTTACAATACTCTCCAGTCATCGCTACGTGCAAATGTGTCTTCCAAGAAAAATATCTGTGTTGCTTGATTTGCCAAAATAAAAGGCTCGTTGGTCTGGTACGCCGCCTTGACATTGATGGGTTTGAAATAATCATCAGCTCTGGGTTTTGCGATCCTGGAAAACAGGTTATACCAACGACAGCACAACAGAACCACACACCGATGATCCTCGAAACTGGAGATATACTGCAACTGAACAATAACTTTATGTTAGCATACATTTCAATTGTCTCTTTGTCATACGTATCCGTGCTCATGATGGAACTGTTTTGTGTCTTCCTGCCTTCGTCTCGTGCAAGGGTGTTGTAGCGCACATCTCTAACAACGCAAGATTCATAATGTCTTACCCAAGTATCAGGATCCATTGCTAGTGAGTAAAGGGCATCATCAACTGCCTACCCATCCTCCCGCATCTTCTTAACCTACGGTTAGAAAATAGACAAGCTGATCATCTTATGTACTCAATATATTAAAAAAACTGACAGTGCACTTCAAAAGCTTACATGGTTCTTGAACCATTTCGCAAATCCTGCCATAACCAGTTTGTCAATGTTTCTTGGATTTTGCGACAGTAACTCCTCTTTGTAGATGCTGCACAACATAGTGATCGCGTCAAACATCTAAATATATAAGAATGTGCTGCAAGTTTAGTAGATTATGATGTATAAGCTACAGTACTGCACTTACTTGATATAAGGTAGTATCTCAGGACAGTTACTCAACACATACCAAACCATTTTGTCCAAATATTTAGGTTTGTCCTCTTGTCGACTCTTCCCTGTAACTCGAACAGAGTAATCGAAAACAATGAGCCCAGAATTGTCTTCACCCACCTCTTTGCTAAGCTGATCAACTGTTTCAATGTATTTTGAGCAGAATGTCAATGCTTCTGTAGCAATGTAGGCCTCTGCAATGGAACCCTCAGGTCTAGCTCTGTTCCTAACATAGCCCTTGAAAGTGGCTAGCCGCCTTTCAATAGGGTACATCCAGCCATACTGTACTGGACCTCTAAGTAGTGCCTCATCAGGTAGATGAACAGCCAAATGCACCATCACATCAAAGAAGGCTGGAGGATATATCTTCTCAAAGTCGCATAGGATAGTTGGTATCTTGTCTCTAAGACGCTCCAAAGCATCTATCCTGATATTCCTACTGTAGAGTTCCCTGAAGAATTGTCCCAACTCTACAACTGCTCTGTATAAGTCAGGGCGGCCCAATCCTCTAAGGATAACAGGTAAAACCCTTTGAAGTAGGACGTGACAGTCATGAGTTTTCAACCCTTGTACCTTGTTTCCATCTGCACTGACTATCCTTTCAGGTTTGGAAGCAAATCCATGTGGGAATCTCACCTGTGACAGGATCTCACAGAATTCTTTTCTTTTTACCTTGTCCAAGACATACACAGCTGGTGCCATATCCCGTGGTTTACCTTCATCTTGCACCTGCAAATCCTTTCTGATACCCAGGTGTGTCAAATCATTCCTAGATTTTAAGGTATCTTTTGTCTTGCCTTCAATATTAAGAAGTGTGTCGATAATGCTGTCACATATATTTTTCTCGATGTGCATCACATCAAGTTTATGCCACAGATCCAAATCTTTCCAATACTCCAAGTCCCACAAAGTGGACCTGCGGGTAAACAATAATCTCTCTTCTACCCTGCAACACTTCCTTTTCCCGCTACCATTACCAGGACGGTTTCCTGGTGTAATATGCCTGACCTTCTCTAATTCCACTTGCAACTCATCGGCGGTGAGCCTCTTTGGAGCATCATGGTTTTCATGCTTTGCATTGAACACATGTCTTCGGTGTTTTCTAGGATGCGGCTTGTCCTTGGCAAGGAAACGACGGTGTCCAATGTAACAGATCTTGCTAAGTATTGCGTATGATAGCGGATTCCTGTCACATCGAACACATGCATTGTAACCATGTGTTGTTCGCCCTGACATAGTGCCCAAAGCCGGATAATCATGGATGCACCAAATTATAATAGCATGCAGAAAGAAATCAGCTGGTGGGCTGCTATATAGGTCTCGAGTGAGAACACCCTTTCATAGCTATTGAAGTTCCTCCACAAGAGGCTCCATGAACAAATCAAAATCCTTTCCAGGACTTTTTGGACCTGGGATGAGCAAGGCCATCATGTAGTTTGATTCTTTGGTGCAGACATTTGGAGGCATGTTGTAAGGGATAACAAGCACTGGCCACATGCTATATGTGGCGCTCTGGTGGCCAAATGGGTTAAATCCATCTTAAGCTAAGCCAAGTCTAATGTTTCTCGGGTCAGCAGCAAACTCTTTGTGTTTATCATTGAAGCTTTTCCACTCACTACCATGAGATGGATGGCTCATTACATTCTGATCTCTGTACTCCTGGTTCCTAGAATGCCACAGTATATCCTCTCTTGTTTCAGCATCATGAAACAACCTCTGCAATCTTGGTGTAATTGGAAAATGTCTCAGAACATTATGAGGAATCCTCTTCACAACATCGCCATCTTTCCATCTTGATGATTTGCATTTTGGGCATTCACTTAAGTTGGCATAATCCTTCCGGAACAGATCACAATTATTCTTACAAACATGCATCATATCATATCCAATTCCAACTGCACGAAGGAAATTCTTCATTTTACTGTAGGTGTGTGGCAGCTCAGACGCATCTGGGAAAGATTTCCGGAAAGCAGCCAACATCTCATCGAATGATTTGTTGGTCATCCGCTCAGATGTCTTCACCTAAAGAAAGGTGACCATAGCTGAGAATACTGACAGCTTATTTCCTGGGGTGACAACAACGTTGAATTGTTCTAACATGCGGGCCCACCATTTTTCTTCTGCAGGTGAAAGTTCACGGAATGCACGAGCATTTCGTAGCATTGTTTCAATGTTGGTCAAACTCACTGGCTCCGCCACCACCACCTCCTCCTCCTCTTCCACCTGAGCATCAGGCAAATCAAGATGGTGATCTGCTGCTTCCATGTAGTCAATACAAGTGTAGATGAACCCACCTAGTATATGTGACCGACATCCCATACAAGTGTAGATGATTTTGCATAGTTGACTAGGGTCTTGTAACTGAATTCATACAACTGCTACATGGGCAGAGCACATCTGATTTCGGACCACCGTACTCAGCTCTAATAAAGTTCATGAAGTTTTCAACCCCCTCGACATATGCAGCGGAGAATCTTTGAGCAGAAGTTATCCAAGTCCTATCCATCTGTTAGACATACAAATTAGTTCTTCTACTAGATATTACAGGAAAAACATATATGCTTTTTTATGAAGTCCAGAAAAAAAATACCTAGGTCGATGTCTAAAGCTATGGCAAGATATTTGGACGAGCAGATCTAAGTAACGAAATATATGTAAAGCTAATTCAGCAAACAGATTTGAGTGCCAAATTATGGCAGGCTGTTTCAGTAGTCAATAAGGCCGAGCACACAACCATCAAACTATCGAAGGCCATCGCAAAAACAAGATCGAGTATAAAACGGTGTAGAGCTATTTCACCTAACAGATTGGCTACTAGACCATGGCAATCTATGTCACAATAAATATATGGCAGGATATTTTAGCAACTAATCGGCCTTGGCATGCCATCTCAGCTAAGCAGATTGAGTGCAGAACAGGGAAAGGAAGCTTCTTAAGCAGAGCATATTAACAGTAAACTACTTCGGCAAATAGTGAGATTAACAACGTCTATCAGCTAACATTCAGCGCTACACCGACATGAACGGGGCCTCAGTCTAGAATGCGCGTACCGTGGGAGAAGCTGACCACCGTGCGTCTCCACACGAACTACGCCAGCGGTGGCGGCGCTGACCGCCGTGCGCCTCCACAAGAACATAGCCAGAGGTGGCGGCGCGGCTAGAGGACGGCAGTCTACGAGAGCATACTATGGGAGCGAGAGGATCGCCGAACCGCGGCACCGATGTATCGGCGCGGCGGGGAGGGCGGCTTTGGTGGAGCGAATGGAGTGGAGGGGGACAAGGGGGAGGAGGGTTTGGGGAATATTATTGGCAAGTTGGCCGAAGGGCGGTTGAATCGGATTTGGGGGGAATTTTTGGGTGTGGGGGGGGGGAGGATTTTCACGCAGTAGGCGGGGGGAGTTTGGCGCATGGTCAGTTTCTCCAAGTGCAGTCCCACGTGTCAGTGAAGAGGCAAGCCGAAGCTCGTTCCGTTTGCGTGAGCCGTGTGCAGGACCGAACGTGTGTGGGGTGCAATGCGACCACGACAGGAGTGCTGTGAGTGAACCGCCTTTTTTCCTTTTAAACTAGGTGCTTCTCCCCCTCAAAAAAAAATTGTTGCTTCGCGCGATCCATCAATACTAATACTAGTAATCCGGTAATCCTGACTAAAATGGCGCGTCTGGGTCTTTTCCCGCGCAATATGCTGGGAGGTTGGCTTAGTTGGGTTTTTTAGGATGGGTGATGCTGCACCTACGTAATCCCAGTTACGTAATTAACATAATGTGGAACATGTGAGCTGTTGATTGTAGATTGGGGGGAGGGAGGGGCCCACCACCATGAAAATCAGGGGAGGAGAGAGAGAGGCAATTTACGTTAACCCTTTCGTAGGTTCCCGTAGATGTAGAAAGATGTGAAATGCGTGAATGTGTAGTGGACGTACTATTGGAGTGCCTAAGATAATTTGTGTATGTATAGACCCTATGTGTTTATTTTACTTCGCATGTTAGATTTGTCTCAGTTCAATAAAAAGCAGAGTTGGTGATGATGGTGTGCCTGTCATCCTGCAATATAGGCCGTCCGATCTATATCTAACGGATAGGAAGGAAACTATGACAATTTACCCGCACTCCTCTCCACATTTGCAGATAAGGCTTTCCCTCATTCATCCTTTTCTCCCACAAGATCTTGATCTTTCGTGCAACGCATGGGCATCTTGCTAGTACTCCTACAATATGTATATTATTGTGAAAGTTCATATATACCGACCGAGATTAATGCAAACATGGTAGATTTTCATTAAATTTCGAACTTTTATAGGATAGAAAAATAAAAGAAACCCGACCCTAAACCTATTCTACGGCGGCGACCGACGTCCTCCATCTGCGATCTCTATGTACGGGGGCGGGGTTCAAGACCCGTGAAGTGAAGGTGCGGTCTCCGGCGAGGAAGAGTAGAACACGGGATATGGACCGGCCAGTTGGCACACCATGCCCTACCGCCTCCCATGCCCTACTCATCCTCGGAGGAGTCCCCGACCTCGGCGGTGCCGGAGGTTCGACGGCGGCAAGTAGGACGCGTGGCTGACGGTGCTCCCGTCGTCGGCCGCCAGCGTGGCCACCGCTTGTGCGGTCGTGTCCGCGTTTGGCTACGCCGCTATTGCATCGCGAGAGGCGACTTGAGCGAGGGCTGCGACCTCGAGCTTCATCCCCGAAGACAAGCTCTCCCGCTGAGCGTTCGCACTTGCGGTCATGGCGGATGTGGTGCCAGGTAGGAGGACGATGCGCTATGGTGTGGAGGTTAGCTGGGCGTTGCCGCTTTAAGTAGCGCATTCCGGTGAGGCCAAGTGTCCTGGTGCGTCATTAAGTCACCAGAGTTGGTTCCTCGGGCACCGAGCCTCTTAACTACGACATACGAACGAACGGCATGAATGCGGGCAGCTGGCGCCGGCTGGGAACGCACCGCGCGACGGCGCGAGGGACAAGGGTTTTGATGTGCCAGGGTAGTCAGCTGTGGTCGTGGCAACGTTGGAGATGCCCTTTGCTCACATGCGATCCCGACATGTCATTGAAAAAGCAAGACGACCCGGCATGGTCTCAGGTCCAGAGGATGCAGTTGGCCGCGCTACACCACTCCGCGGACGCGTCGCGGTGCCCCGTGCATCCTAGACGAGCCGAGTGTTGGGGTGTGTTTGGATTGTGGCCAAAGTGCACCTTACCAAAATTTTGGTCATGACCCAAAGATTGGTCTTTGTTTGGATGGTTGCCATTTTTTGGCATGCCAATAAACTCAAGCCAACTCTAGTTCATTTTTCTTGCCAATGTCGGCCAAATCATGGGCAACCAATACCTCAACCAAAATTTTGGTCATGACCCAAAGATTGGTCTTTGTTTGGATGGCTACCATTTCTTTGGCATGCCAATGAACTCTAGCCAACTCTAGTTCATTTTTCTTGACAATGTCGGCCAAATCATGGGCAACCAATACCTCAACCAAAATTTTGGCTACCCAATGCTTTGATGGGGCAACCTTGGGCACAAACCAAACATACCGTTGGTCGTGCCACAGCACTAACGGCACCCTCGGCACACTAAAACCAACCGTGTCTAGCTATGATATGAGCGTGTCGCTCACCGCGGTCGCCGTGTCCAGAGGCGGTGCTGGAGCTGCGCCCCATTGTTGGCCCCAACGACCCACATGAATAGTTGTCGATGGCGAGGAGGTCGTGGGCCAGTTCCTCCATTGGACTAGTCTGCGCTACGTCGTCCCGACGGGTGTGCCCCACATGTCGGTTTTCCTGTTTTCCTGGCCATATTCGAGCGTCAGTGCTCCGCATTGCACATTAGGCCTTTCACTATGTAGGCCAAGCGAGACAACTTATTGTTTATTAGATCCGTTCAAGTATAATCATGTGGCGTTTCCTTATTTCTCATTCCTCTCCAATCCTCTTCTCCATTGATCATGTCGCCCTCCAGCCGAGTCCATCCTCCCGCATGCATCATTTGAACATTCCGCCGAGTATCATTCGCATGTACCCACCCTAGTCCTCTTTCAATAGATCTCCGGACCCCGAGATGAAATCGAGAGGGAACGAGTGGGGGCACGTGATACCTAAGGAGGATTCAAAATTTTGAACCGGTGATCATAGCATCCGCAAATCATATATAAAGGGTATTCAATGTTCATTTCGTTTTTGAACGTACAATATACTCCCTCCTATCCTTTCTAGTTTACATATAAGTTTTATGTGTAGTCAAAGTATCTCTACTTAGATCAAAAAGGTATCAACATTCAACAATGCCCAATCAATATTGTTAGATTCGTACGTACTCCTAGATTTGTACTCGAGATGGTTTCCAATTTGACTATTGACAAGATTAATAGTACATGACATGTATAATGTGAAAATTATATCATTGGAAACTCCTTTCACATACGAATTTGACTGTATGCTTTGTGTAAGTTGCATGTCCTATATTATTACTCTAACATTTGGTCAAAGTTAGCCTTGAAAAACGCATTAGACCCTGTATGCTTTGTGTAAGTTGCATATCATATATTATTACTCTAACATTTGTGTAAGTTGCATGTCATATATTATTACTCTAACATTTGGTCAAAGTAGTATAGTGGAAGTGGATCCTCTGACGTAGGTAACCCTGCCTTACCCTCCCTTTCGGTCACTTACTGGCAGACCCATGCTTGCTAGGCCCCGCATGTCAGTTACTCAATGGGTTCGACCACGTCAGGGGATCCTCATCCGTAGTATACTCCCTCTGTTTTTATTTACTCCGCATAAAGCGGAGGGAGTGGTGGTATAATAAATGATGCGGGCGGGGGAGGGGGAGGGATGTCGGTTTGCTCTCAACTGTGGTCCCACAAGCGAGCGAAAACGCAAGACGAAGCGCGTTCCATTCAGTTAGCGACGTGGAGGGTCCAGTGTGCCGGGCTGCAATGCGAACGCGACAAGAGCGATGTACAGTCAAAACCGATTGACCGGCCGTCACCGGAACCACTATTCACACCAGAACCTTCGCTGCTCGGCCTACGCCAGCCACTGCCCTAAAACCACACAAAATCTCCAGCCCATTCCCCCACCTTTCGATCCCCTAGCCCGCATAAAGTGTCCCCTAGTTCGCCGGAAAGCCATGGTGCGCCGCAAGATCACTTACTACAAGATGCTGACGCCGGAGCGCCGCACAGCGGCGGTCGGTGCCACAGACCTCCGTTCCCAAGCTCGCTTTGCGGCGGGCCAATCCCCGAGTTCTCTGGAGCCAAGCTACAAGGAGAAGTAAGCCGATCCAATGTTCATGGCGAAGGTCGCGGCGCAGAAGGCCCCCGATGGGTATGAGACGATGGACGTCGACTTCGTGCCGGCGTCTGAGTCCCCCATGGTGCAGGCGGACCAGTGGTTCAACGTGGCGATACTAAAGGAGGACCGGGAGGCAGAGGCTCAACTCGACACGGAGCGCGCGCATGCCGCTGCCATCGAGGCTCTCCTGCAGGCAAAACCGAATGTCGTGGATGTGAACCGGGCGGTGGAGGCTCAACTTGAGGCGGAGCGCGTGGATGCCGCTACCATCGAGGACCTCCTACAGGCGGAACCGGACGTCCTGGACTTGAACCGGGCGGCAGAGGATCGACTCGACGCAGAGAGCGCGGATGCCGCTCTCATCGATGACCTCCTGCAGGCGGAACCGAACGTCCTGCACTTGAACCGGGTGGCGGAGGATCGACTTGACGCGGAGCGCGTGGATGCCGCTGCCATCGAGGCCCTCCTGCAGGCGGAATCGGACGTCCTCGACTTGAACCAGGCTGTGCTCTCGTCCGTGCAGAGCGCCCGCACGCTCCGCTTGAACGAGTAGCTGGAGGTCGAGGGCAGCCACAGTGCGGAGACAGACGTCGGCAGCGACGGTTGGTTCACGCCGGCAGCCAAAGACGACGAGGTCGTCTCTTTCCGCAAGCAGTGATAGTTTTTCTTTATGTTGTTGTTTTTATGGATCCTTTGCTGGGTAAAACATATATTTGTTATGCAAGTCGCCTGACTTGGGTCAGTCTACCATTTCAGGAGGTTGGATGAATATCCTACGTCTCCTAACCCTTCTTTCCTTCTTTCTCACCTCTTCTTCTTCCCCAACAGACCACCGCACGGGCCGTACGGATACTCCCCAACATGCGGTTGGATAAACATACTCTATGAACGAAAATTATGTGTTAGCGATAGGATGGCTGAGTTTGGTTTGTTCACATGCGACAGCACGTGTGAGTGAGGGTGCGTTCCCTTGGTTGGGTTTGCGGCGTGCAGGAGCGACTGTGTGAGGGTGTGGTGCGACCGCGGCGTGCAGGAGCGACCGTGTGAGGGTGCGGTGCGACTGCGACTGCGACAGCCGTGTGCAAGTGTACCTTCTTCTCATTTTGAAAACTTTAGGCAAGCTTGGCAAAAATGTGTGGCAAAGTTTGGCAATGCAAGGCCTAGACCCGAACAGGATAAGTACATACGTACTAGGAGTACTAGTGTTAAAAAAGAAAGGCGGGGTTTTCCTTCGCGGGATTTAATCGATACAAAACCTTGTTTCACGTGTCAATTAATGCATATTTTTTCTCCAAAGACCAAAGAGCTAACCATCTCACTCCTCATCGCTTGATTAATGCAACACCATGCAAACCAACCTTCTCACTTCCGCGTGCATGCATGTCGTCTCTCTCTCCCCTGTCCATCTCTCTGCACGCATGCGCCTCTCGCTCTCTCTCCTGTTTCTGCATGCAAGCAGCTCTCTCTGCCTTGGGAAGATGCGAAACACATGGGAAAGAGAGATGGGATTACTGCAGGCACGCATGCGGTAGAAAGGGATGGAGGGCCCAGTTGGAAAGAGCAGCGAAAAATGCCAATGTGTAGAGCATTGCGGGGAAAACGAAATTTTCTTAGACACAGACAAAAAAGGACCGGAGGGAGTACTACTAGGAGTACTAGTGCGGTGAGATGGTTTCTCGAAGAAGACGATGGAGAAGCGGAGCAGCGAAGAGTGAAATGATGGTTTCTTCGTCCGTGATTTTGTGATTTGACGCCTCATTGATTTGTGATTTGTGATAGAAGGGACAGGGGAGTAGACTCTGTGCTCTATACTATACTACATGCGTCCAAGCATGGGAGAAAGAGGAGAGGCATTGCATTTTTATATTCCTTCAATCAATCAATCAGGGAGCTTCGGTTCCATATTTTTGGCTTTGGCAACACCGTCCACAATGGTTCCCACGATGCCAAAAGCTATTTTCACATTTGGCTATACATTATGGATGCCCCTAACCGTACCACTTAGTTTTGCTCCTGTGTGCTATCTATACAAATCTCAGTTATATTGATCTAAAAAATTATAGAATCAAGATTAGTAAAAAGGAGGTGATTTTACCGCGCGGATGGCGGGGGAGGTTTCTTATTTGAGCAATGCTACATCCACGTAATGGTTTACGTAAAGTTACGAACTGATGTGATGTGGGACTATTTGATTGGATTAAAGGAGAGGATTAGGCCCACTCCACCTAAAAATCAGGGGGCATATATAGATTAGATGGAAAGTATACGTAGCAGCTACGTAGCCCTTTGTAAGTCAAGGATTAGGCTTCTTATTTTCAGTGGATGTTGTCCTGGCGGTTTACTAACATGCGGTCCCACGTGTCAGTGCTTTACCAAGCCGATCCGTGTCCCACATGAGGCAGAACAACGGCAGAAGCAACACGTGGTTAAGTTGAAGAAGATGAGGGAGAAGCGGATTCAGCAACGAGTGAAATGATGGTTGCTTCGTCCCTCCAACTTAACTGCGGGAAAGGTGTAGCTTTGTGATTTGACGCCTCATTGCTCATTACTACGTCGGTGCCATGATTGGGGTGCTTCATCGCGACTGCTCTGCACTATATTCCGGTATGGCACGTGGACCTGGTAGCTTGATGTCCCACATGTCGGCGAAAGGGACTAGAAGAGTTATGAAAGCGAGCGCTCCACTCTTACGACAGAGGAGTAGACGACATGACGGCCCAGTGAACTGTCACTTGTACTGTATAGTACTATAGTTTGCTGTTTCGCATGATCCATCGATACAAACCCGATTAAACAGGAAAGGGCGGGATTTTTCCCGCGCGATAGATGATACTGGCCATACATTTCAAAGGCAATTTTAATGTATGCAAACTGAATAATTATAAGTAACAATATGATATCTAGTAAAACTAAAAACACATATGATTTATTGTGTTAGAGTGTAGTAGTAGTGCTGTATTGCATAGTTGTTAGATGTAACATGCGAGAACGTGTAGAGATGTAGTTTTGGAGGTCCTACAGAGAGAAAAGCGTAATACGGTCACCGAACTTCAGAATAAGCTGATTACAGTCACTACATACGTTTTGCGGTGATTATACGGTCACTTGCTCATAGTTCAGCATCGGATTGCACTCTATTGACCGACCAAATAGTCTACGTGGCGCCATGTTGACTAGTTAAATTGACCATGTTCCTTGTGGGTCCCACCTGTCAGTTCGCATAGGCAAAAGGTCAGATAAACACAAATTTACACAGGCGCGACAAGGCTCCAACCCGTGCGCGGGAATCACCTGGTTGTGTATGTGTCTGTCAGGGCCTGATGTGTGCACATGCACGTGTAGGTTGAGCACTTGAGCGTGAGAGTGTGTGTTGGTCGTGTGGTGTACTGGTGTGTGCATGCATGCGTGCATGTGAGTGTTGCGTGCATGCGTGTGAGTGTTGCATGCGTGCGTGGTTGAGTGTGTACGTGTGAGTGTTGCGTGCGTGCATGGGTGCATGTGTTTGTGTGAGTGTTGCATGGATGCAGTTCATGTGCATGTGCGCGTGTGTGTATAATTACCACACCAGCTTCTGTGTGTTAAAACAGAGAGCTCAGCATACCAATACAAGGCCACCTTGTCCGGTGTGCCCGCGGTCATGACTTCGAACCACCGTCCAAATATTTTTTTGTCGTTTTTTTTCATTCTTACTAGCAAGATGCCCGTGCGTTGCACGCAACATCAAGATGAATTTGTATGAATTGTTTATCTTGTGAGAGGAAAGGATGAACGAGGGAAGGCCTTATTTGCAAATGTGGAGAGGTGTGTGGGTACCTTTTTGCAAAATTGCCATAGTTTCTTTCCTATCTGTCAGATATAAATCGGACGACCTATATTGCAGGATGGCAGGCACACCATCATCACCAACTTTGTTTTTTATAAGAGTGTATTTTATGTATTTTATAAGAGTGTAGATGTAGAGTAGATACAAGTCGACAGGTGGGCACGATGGTAGTGAGATAATGTGATGCAACCCTAGAGGTGCCACGTGGAGCGTTTAACTGGTCAACTAGTCATGTCATGAGCAAATATAGAGTTGTACGGTGAGCCCGTGACTGTATAATAACCACTAAACATAAATGGTGACCGTAATGAGTGGATTCTGAAGTCCAATGTACGTATCGTGCTTTCGCTTCAAATACAATGATCGTCATTTCATATATTGCGAGAGAAAGATGAAACATGCGTGAATTTTCTGGGGGCTTACTTTTAGAGGACCTGGAGATAGTTTTGTGTGCATACGTGAAAGGGGCATACATGGGGTATGCGATGGAGAGAGAGATGCTCTTCGTTTCTCCTTATTATGACTAACTTTGTATATAATATAAAAATATACAAATTCACAGTGCGGAATAAATATCATTGTGGGCACCATGCAATGTAAATTAGCGTTTGTACTCCTCCATATAACTTTGTAATGTTGTATATATGTAGAAACTCTAAAATAATTTTTTGGCCACACTTTATTCAAAATGAATGTTGTATGCGAAATAAACGTGAAGAGAGGGCTTTTTAGATCAATGGGGTATGTGATGTAACATGTGTGAATGTGTAGTTGATGCATTTGGCGGAGCCTAGAGAGGTATGTGTGTGTATTACGTATTCGAGAGAGGCATGGATAGAGGGGCCGATGGGGGGGGCATGGGAGAGATAGCACGAGAAACGAGAGTGGTCTAGAGAGAGAGATGAATATGACGTCATGACAAGAGATTCCATTCCCTTGAGTGTGTATATGCAAGGGGGGAGGGAATAGAGGCACCATGCGAAATTTTCTGTGTGTGTGGTGTTTGTGTTGGTATGTGTGGGTGTGAGAAGATAATGAGATGTGGGGGCAGAGGGTGTGTCACCGTGTGAGGTCCGGTGGGTAGAGGTGAGGCCCTTCGTTTGGTTCTGTCCTACGCCACATTGGTCGGCCCGTGACACATTTAGGAAGACCCATGGATGACTAGTCGTACAAGACAAAGATAGCAGAATTGTGAAGGACTCTGTGTCCACTGACAAAGCCGGCTAGGATTTGTAACCCTAGGTTCTCGGACTAAGGTAACCCCTTTATCTCTGATATTACTATTCATCCAACCTAACTTTAAGGGGCATCCTACAGAATGCTCTGCTAGAATCATACTCGTCGATTAGGAAGAGAGGTGTGAGACAATGCATGAGAGACAGGCGTAAAGATAATGTGTGTACATGAGACATGTAGGCAGGTCCATGTATATAGAAAGGGTCGATGATGATTGTGTTTGCGAGAGGAAGAGTGCTTGTGATAAAGGTTAGTGGAAACAGTTGTAAATGGTTACGAGAGGGAGGGAGGGTTATATCTAGAGCATGTGTGCGAGAAAGACATCTCGGGAGAGAGTGTGTGAGCATGTGTGAGAGACCACCAATGGAGAGTGAAACTACACGTAAAAGACTGCTCTACACATTGATTAAAGATATAAATTGTATCCAAATATTAGGAAGTGATCATGATATTTGCAATTCTTGTAAGGAGCGGTCATTGATCCATCAGACATCTAGATTCTATCGAATTTGAGCATGTCTATGTTATTATTCGACACAATTGATCCACATAGTTAGTATTTTGAACTCCAGACAATGCATCGCTTTAGCAATCGAATATAAACGTGAGTATAGTTCATGTTGTGTGTGTAAAGCACATTATACATACGAGAGTTACACAATGGACATTATAAATAGCTACCTATGAACTAGCATACATTTGAATTCAACTTAAGGTGGTTTAAAAAATCGAATTCAACATGAAGTCCATTCAATTATTTGAATTTGATATCATGGCATTTGTAAACCATACCTAAATTATGGGGGCACCAATCTTTGCTCTGATTTTGTACATAATAGCATATGTAGTCGTGTACAAAATCGATTCAAATTTAGCTCCTCCATTCCAAAATAATCGTAGTTATAGGATTTTGAAGTGTCAAAATTTCAAAAAGAAGCGGATAATTTAATGAGGTTTTCAAACATAGAAGGTCAAATATAACGTTGTCTATTTAGGTCAATCCTAATAGTTCAAGAGTACTCTAAACGTGAATGCTTGTGTTTCGAAATTTCGAACGAAGCGCCAAAAGAGCCTCTACTCGCCCGAAACCGCGTGAGACCAATGTTTGGTAGTACAAGGAAATTACTTTTCTATTAACTCCGACCCGTGAAACCTACCGGCCCGACGTCCAAAGGTCTAAACCGGGGTAGGTTTGTCGCTTCATCTAGACACCACGCAACCGCATCCGAAAAACATTCATACACAATGGCCGCCTAACCACACACGTGCACGGCCGAAATCACTCCCGCCCACTATTTGGGACACCTAGGATTACCATCCTACCCCCGACCCGCAGTAGGTCCGAAATTTAAGAGGGGGGCAAAGTTTGTACTTTCACCAAATTTCAAACAAGCGCGCCCCATCTTCTGTTCAAAAAAGCCAAAAACAAGCGCTTCCCAGACCAAAACATGGTTCCCCCACCCGTCCGATTCCCCATTCGTACTCCGTGGGCGCCAAAACTACCTCTCCACCAGCCGCGAAACCCCGGTGTCCTCCGTCCGCCACCCCATCCCACCCATCAACCGCCACCCTCCTCCATCACGCCGGAGCCGATACCCCGACGTCGTCGCCCACCGCAACCTCAACCGCAACGCCCTCCACGGCTAGTAGTTGAAGCCGAGGCCGAGCCGTCCGTACCCGAGCCAGTTCAACCATGCCATCCCGCGCCTCACCGCTGCCACTCCAACTTCGCCACCCTCCACCGCACCGGAGCTGTTCCTACTACGCCGTCCTTCACTGCCTCGGATCTGCTTCCCCTCCGCTGACATACGGCCACGACAACACAGTCAACAATTTGGCCATGGGTTCATCCAAGCCTGCACCCTCCACAACATCGGTTTCCCCGGTGAAAAGAAGAAGATCGGCACAACATGTGGAGGTGACCACACCGGCAACCGAAAAAGGTACTCCTCTTCCCTTATTCGTGCAAATCTTACGTCTCTGCTTGCACGGTATTCATCCCACAGAAGACACTAGTTGACCGCTTCTTCTTGATACTAGATGTTCCTAGTAACTCGCGATGCACAAGGTTTCTCCTCATATACTATTTCACCTTAGCTAAAGGTCCGTCCCCCCCTGAATTTTAATTTCTGGCCAGTTGATTCCCAATTGATGGAAGCATTCCCCGGCGTATCTGGCGCCGGGGAAGCAGCGCCTTGGTGTTTATCTTAGGGGCGTGTGCGGCCTAGAGCTACTGGCGCCCGATCTGGAGGTCGGACGGGATTAAAGGGATGGCCTGCAGGCGCTGCCAAGCATGGCGGTGGTGTGAGGTCGATGGGAGGGCGGGGCGGCGGAGGCAGGGGCCTGGGACGGTGGTCGCTGGCGGTTCGAGAAAGATCGTCAACAGTGACTGGTGGGAGGTAGACGAAGGCCATCTGCCCGTTCTGTCGGAGTAATGGGCCACGGGTAGGCTAACCCAGGCCCAGAACCTTTCAAGACATCGGGGCAGGCTGCGCCCCTCAAGACCCCAGGATAAGGAGCCGCCTTCTGAGAGTCGGCGGCGAGGCGGCCGACTGCCCACTCGCGGCCGAGTCCCGGGGACGTCTTCAGGATGAGCCGACTCCTAACTGGCGACTTCCAGAGAAGCCGACCATGGGGAGTCGGCCCACGACGCCGACAACCCCCATGCCCTCATAAAGAGGGACGGGACGGGGAGTGGCCACAGTAAGGTCCACTCCCTCCCTTTTCCAAGGGCAGGCGTGGCCACAGTACGCCGCTCCCGCGGAGATCTCCGCCCGGTGCAACACTGTTGCCATGCCGGCCCTGACGTCAGCCTCAGTGGGCGGAGTCCTGTGCCCACGATGGTCTGCTAGTACGACCCAGGGACGACAGGTCCCACCAGTCGGCGGGTGTACTAAAGACGGCGAGAGCGCCATCAGACGGCCCAGTTGGGAGTCGGCCCCCAGGAGTCGGCCAGCCCCTCCCACGGGCCCCACGCGCCATTAACCAGACGCGACAGGGAGTGGAAACAGTGATCACCCGCCAGACGGCGGGGCTGTTGCCACGACCCCATGACCGAGCCCGCGTCATTAGAAGCACAACTACAGTAACCTGCAGCCGGCAAGACCCGCTCGAGGCGGACGCGGCCTGTCGGCTCCGTACCAAGCCAGTCGGCGGGGCCCACCAGTCGGCAGGCCCCAGGAGTCGGCGGATAAGACGGCGGCCAGAGAGACTGACGGCTGGGCCCGCATCCAGCCAGATTACCATTGTACTCCTGGGGGGTAGGCCTATATAAACCCCCAAGGGCACCCATGCAAAGGGTTCGAATACATTAGCACTAGCCCAGATCATATAGGAAGGAGAGAGCTAGCCTTGCCTTCTCCTACCTCCAGGAAACAGCTCAAGGAGCAACCGTGTACATACTTTGCCATAGTAATCATGCGGAGACCTCGCAGAGCAGCAGTAGGGGTGTTATCTCCACGGAGAGCCCCGAAGCTGGGTAAGATTCGCCGGCGTGCATGCCTTCGCCTTATCCCGTTTCCAGGCACCGGCGACGTTCTACTCGCTCCCACCATGATAAGCCATCCTTTGGCATATGTTGCACCCAACCCCCGACATTTGGCGCCCACCGTGGGGCCTGGTGCACCGTCGTCCGGAGACCTGCTTTGGACGGGAACCCTTTTCCTCCTTGGCGAGCGCAGCCAGCCCTGCACGCCAGACGGAGTTTGCGCCGACGCACTGCATGGCGCTGAGATCGCCTGCGCGGCCAGCTGCCTCGCCGATCTTGTCGGCGAGGTTTGCCTCTTTGACGAGCCTGCATCCGACGCAGGCACGGGCGGCCCCGAGAGCCTCCTCACGGGCCTCCTTGACCAACTCCATGTCGCCGGCGAGCCTGCCATGGACTTGGAGTCTGTAGGCTCCATCGACCCGATGCTGGTTGACTTCGACACCGCGTCGCTCGACGAGTTCCCCACCACCATGGTGGTCTACGACGAGCCGCTCCCTCGCACGGAGAGCGACTGAAGCACCATCACAGAGGTGCTTGTCATCGGTCATGACGAGCATCTCGGCGGAGGAGCGCATGACCCACTTGGCGCGGCACTGCAAGACCTGACCGCGCCCATTCCGGAAGACGCTGACGCGGAGACGCTGGAGGCGCACCGCCTTTAGCTCGTCGAAGGCGCGAAGAAGCTGGCTAGCATGAGACGCTTGTCAGAAGCCTACCAGCGTGAGATGGATCGCGCTGTGGGTGGCTCGCCAACTCCAACTGGGCCCAGCCGTCTAGGCGCGGTCCAGCAGCGCGGCGTGGCCATCGCCATCCTGTTCAGGGCAAATCGCCCTGTATACGCCACGCCTGTGGAGAACATTCGAGCCGCCCAGGCGGCGGCAGACGAGCTGGACAACTTCAGGGTGAAGAGCGCCGCCTGATGGCGGAGCGAGTCCAGCGGCTCCTCGACACGGCTGCCGCGCAGAACGAGGCCGGCTGCCGCACAGAGGCGCCGCGGCGACAAAACGACGACCCGCCTCCATGCCGAGACCAAGGCGCGACGTCTCGCACGCTGATTGGCAGCGCCCGCGGAAGAAAAGACAAGGATCCGACTGTCAGCTGCAGTCGGACTCGCGTTACCATAGAGCGTGACCAAGACGGCCGCCCGAGAGCAGTGGAATGACGGGACGACTGTCCGCCTGCTCCTCCTCGCAAGGAAAGGCGAGTCTCCCCACCGCCTGTTGACCATCCGACTCTCGGCGACCGCCTTGGACGCCGAGAGGGAGTCGGAGAAAATGACGCCCGCCACCGGATCGACCGACTTCACCGATTCCTGGCGCTGGAAGAAGAAGACGAGTTGGGTCCGCCTTGTTTCGGGCCCCGCATTTGAGACGAGCCTTTTCCCAAAGAGTTCACGCTCCCAAGAGACACGCCCAAGTACACCGGCTCCGTGAAGCCGGAGGACTGGCTGGTTGACTACTCCACGGCCGTCAACATAGCGAACGGCAACAAGCGTGTTGCCGTAAAATACGTTCCGCTCATGCTCCAGGGCACGGCCCGGACATGGCTGAACAGCCTGAAGCCCCGCAGCAACAATAGTTGGGTCGACTTCACCGATGCATTCGTCCGCAACTTCACAAGCACGTAAAAGCGTCCTCCCAAGCCTCGCCAGCTTTCCTTGTGCGTGCAAGGCCCCAACGAGTCGACTCGCGACTAACTCACGCGTTGGGCCGAGATTCGGAACTCCTGCGAGGACGTGCACGAGGTGCAGGCTATCGAGTATTTCACCGCCGGGTGTAGAGAAGGCACCCTCCTCAAGCACAAGCTCCTCTGCAATGAGCCAGAAACCCTCGACGAGCTGCTAGACAAGTATGCCATGGCCGACTCCTCCATGAAGGCGGAGATTCAAGTTAGTGTGACTGGCAAAGTGGCCCCTCAGGCTCCTAGAACTCCGGCTAGAGACGCCAGTCGGCGACAACAGTAGAGCGACCACAAGCGCAAGGCCCCACAGCCAGCTTCCAGCAGCCAGCCGGTGGCGACAGTCGAAGACCAGCAGCCTGAAGGGAAGTCTCCACCCAAGCAACAGAAAGGCGGCAAGCCCAACTGGTTGCCGGCTTTCTCATACGAGCAGACTCTGGATGGTCCTTGCAAGTTCCACAGCGGCGCGAAGCCGTCGAACCACACCACCCGGAAGTGCCACTGGCTCACCAGGATCACCAAAGGAGACGGCCCCCTGCCTCCCCCGCCTGCTGGGCAGCCGCCTCCGCCTCCGCCCCAGCAGCCGACTGTCAGGCCAGTAGGCGCAGTACAAGACGAGTACCCCGAAGAGCACAGAGCCTACATGGTATTTACCAGGATGGCTGATGATCAACGCAGCAGGCGGCTGCAGCAGTAAGAGGTGAATGCAATAGCATCAGAGACACCAGAATTCATGCACTGGTCCGAGAAGCCTATCAGATGGAGCAGAGCTGATCACCCAGAGGTGATGCCGAGTCCGGGCTCCTATGCCTTGGTCTATGATGCCACCTTTGCCACAGATAGACGAGCTGCTCGTTTCTCGCGAGTTCTGATAGACGGAGGCAGCAGCATCAACATCCTGTACAAGGACACCATGGAGAAGTTAGGAATCAAGCAAAGACAGCTTCGAAACAGCTGGACTGTATTCCACGGCATTGTTCCTGGCCTTTCCTGCTCACCAATCGGCAAGATCTTGATGGACGTCCTCTTTGGAGACAAAGATCACTTCCGTCGAGAGTCAGTTTGGTTTGAGGTGGTGGATCTCGAGAGCCCATACCATGCATTACTTGGCCGACCCGCCCTGGCCAAGTTCATGGCGGTCCCCCACTACGCCTACCTCAAGATGAAGATGCCTAGTTCCAAGGGGATTCTGACCATAGCCGGCGACTACCGTAAGTCGTCTGCCTGTGCGGCTGAAAGTAGTCGGTTGGCCGAGTCCCTAGTGATTGTGGCCGAGAAGCGGCTCCTTGACCGGGTTGTGGCGATGGCTAGCAAGCAGCTAGAGGTGTCGCCTAACCCCCAAGGAGTCGGAGGCTGAGGGTTCGTTCAAGCCGGTCAAAGAGACAAAGAAGATACCCTTGGATCCAGAGCACCCAGAGAGGTACGCTGTCGTAGGCGCAAACCTCGACAGCAAATAGGAAGGCGAGCGTGTCGATTTCCTTCGTGAGAATCGGGACATCTTCGCATGGTCCCCCAAAGACATGCCAGGTGTACCGACGGAATTCGCCGAGCACAAGTTACATGTCCGATCTGATGCGAAGCCAGTCAGGCAGCCCTTGCGCCGCCTATCACAAGAAAAGAGAAGAGTTGTCGGAGAAGAGATAGTCTGACTCCTAGCAGCCGGCTTCATTATGGAAGTATTCTTTCCAGAGTGGCTAGCCAACCCGGTCCTGGTACTGAAGAAGAACAAGCAGTGGCGAATGTGTATTGACTACACAAGCCTCAACAAGGCTTGCCCCAAGGACCTGTTTGCTTTGCCAAGAATTGATCAGGTGATAGACTCCATAGTCGGATGCGAGCTGTTGAGCTTCTTAGATGCATATTCAGGATATCACCAGATCAAGCTGAACCCGGCTGACCGACTGAAGACCGCCTTCATCACACCGTTTGGAGCCTTCTGCTACCTGACCATGACGTTCGGCTTGAGGAATGCCGGCGCCACCTTTCAGCGTTGCATGTAGAAGTGCCTCCTCAAGCAACTCGGCAGAAACGCCCATGTTTACGTGGACGATGTGGTGGCGAACACGGAGAAGCATGTAACACTGCTGGAAGACCTCAAGGAGACCTTTGAGAACCTGCCCCGATTCCAGATCAAGCTCAACCCTAAGAAGTGCGTCTTCGGAGTACCAGCCGGCCAACTCCTTGGCTTCCTGGTCTCTGAACGCGGCATAGAGTGCAACCCTGTAAAGATCAAGGCCATTGAGAGGATGGAGGTACCCAGCCGACTGCTGGACGTGCAAAAGTTCACTGGCTGCTTGGCGTCCATCAGCCGATTCATCAGTCGGCTGGGCGAGAAACCTCTCCCCTTATACCAGCTCATGAAGAAGACCACTATTTTCGAGTGGAACCACAAGGCAGACGAAGCCTTTCTCCAGTTGAAGAAGATGTTGACTACTCCACCCGTTCTGGCGGCTCCGACTCCTAAGGAGCCCATGCTCCTATACATCGCCGCCACTAGCCGGGTAGTCAGCACAGTCATTGTAGTGGAACGCAAGGAGGAAGGCAAGGCACTACCTGTCCAGAGACCGGTATATTACCTGAGCGAAGTACTGTCGACCTCCAAGCAGAACTACCCCCACTACCAGAAGATGTGCTATGGCGTGCACTTTGCCACCGAGAAGTTGAAGCCTTACTTTCAAGAGCATCCAATCACTGTGGTCTGCACGTCCCCACTTGCTGGGATCATCGGAAGCCGAGATGCTTCTGGCCAAGTGGCCAAATGGGCTATAGAGTTGGCTCCCTACACCATCTACTACCAGCCCCGCACCGCCATCAAGTCACAAGCACTAGCCGACTTCCTCGTCGACTGGGCCGAGACCCAGAACCTACCACCAGCGCCCGACTCCACCCATTGGCGGATGCATTTCGACGGCTCCAAGATGCGCACCAGCTTGGGAGCCGGCGTTGTCCTCACTTCTCCTAAAGGCGACAAGCTCAAATACGCATTGCAAATCCACTTTCCCGCCTCCAACAACGTCGCCGAATATGAGGTGCTCATTCACGGGCTCCGGCTTGCCCAAGAACTTGGCATTCACCGGATCCTGTGTTATGGCGACTCAGACTTAGTGGTCCAGCAGTCATCTGGCGACTGGGACACCAAGGATGCAAACATGGTGAGTTACCGTTTCCTCGTGCAGCAACTCAGTGGATATTTCGAGGGGTGCGAGTTCCTCCATGTGCCAAGAAACGACAACGACCAAGCAGACGCCCTGGCGCGAATCGGCTCTACCCGCCAAGCAATACCATCCGGCGTCACCCTTCAGCGCCTCCTCAAGCCGTCTGTCAAGCCTTCACCAGAATCAGACTCTGTCGGTGTCAAAACCGGCGGATCTCGGGTAGGGGGTCCCAAACTATGTGTCTAGGCCGGATGATAACAGGAGACAGGGGACACTTTGTTTTACCCTGGTTCGGGCCCTCTCGATGTAGGTAATACCCTACTCCTGCTTGATTAATATTGATGATATGGGTAGTACAAGAGTAGATCTACCACGAGATCAAGAAGGCTAAACCCTAGAAGCTAGCCTATGGTATGATTGTTGTGTATGGAGTTGATTGCCTACGGACTACAACCCTCCGATTTATATAGACACCGGATAGGGTTAGGGTTACACAGAGTCGGTTACAATGGTAGGAGATCTTGAATATCCGCATCGCCAAGCTTGCCTTCCACGCCAAGGAAAGTCCCATCCGGACACGGGACGAAGTCTTCAATCTTGTATCTTCATAGTCCAGGAGTCCGGCTGAAGGTATAGTCCGGCTACCCGAACACCCCCTAATCCAGGACTCCCTCAGTAGCCCCTGAACCAAGCTTCAATGACGACGAGTCCGGCGCGCAAATTGTCTTCGGCATTGCAAGGCGGGTTCCTCCTCCAAGTCCTTCATAGAAGATTTGTAAACACCAAGAGTAGTGTCCGGTTCTGCAAAATAAGTTTCCACATATTGCCATAGAGAGAATAATAATATTAACACAAATCAAATCTGCTGACGTATTCCGTAGTGCACTATCACACTACGGCCAAGTTCTTTACTCAAATCGTTTTTACTTTTCCACCTCAGCATGTTTTGCGAGGCGGTTTCCTTGGCACGTCTTGTCAAAGCAGAGATCGTGTGCCCCCCTTTATGGGATTCTCATCAATACAGACGTGGGTAACCCAATCGTGCCTGTTAGCATGTTTTGTCGATTAAAGGCGAGTCCCAAACGGTTACGGGGAGGGCTCCTGGTATTCAACCTCTTATAAAGAGACCAAGGCCTTACTTCCTTTTCCAATCTCAAACGAGTTCGCCCGTCGCCTCGAGTTCCAACACCCTAGGCTTCAGATTCCAGGCGCTTCGGACCTTCAACAATGTCTGGTTCCGATCTTCAAGGCCGATGGATGCCCTCCTCCGTCACGGAGGAGGATGTGCTAAAGTTGAGAGAGGCTAAGTTCTTGACCGCCGAAATTCCGCATAGGTTGCCTGCTCAAGGGCAGGCTATTCCCAATCCCCAGCCCGGTGAGAGCGTAGTGTTCATATCCCACTTCCTTTGGGGGTTAGGCTTCTTGATGGATCCCTTCGTGAGGGGGCTGCTGTTCTATTACGGGCTGGAATTTCATGACTTAGCTCCGGAGTCCATCCTCCACCTCATTCATCGTTGTGTGCGAAGCGTTCCTCCGCGTTACTCCTCACTTCAGTTTATGGCTTAAGACTTTTGGAGTGGAGCCGAAGATGATCGAGGGATGGCACGCAGAGTGCAGAGGTGCTGTCATCAGTAAGAATGCCGATGCTCCATGGCCCGAGGGCTCTTTTCAAGAGGAGCTCAGCTTGTGGCAACGAGAGTGGTTCTATATCACCACTCCCAGGAGTGCCAAGTGGGTGGTGCCTCCTACCTTTCGCTCGGGTCCCCCACCACGGCTAGCGTCATGGGTCAACAAAGGATTAAATTGGGGGTTATCCAAAGACGTGCCCCTGTTGCGGGGCCGCATTAAAGATCTCCTGGAAGGAGACCTCAGCTTGGTCGAGGTGATGCAGGTCATGCTAATTCGCCGAATATTGCCCGGCAAACGTCGCCCCCTTCGCCTATGGGAGTTTAATTCAGAGGGACCGTGAGCTCTCTAGAACTTTATGGGCGCAACGCCCGCGGAGATGCATAAACTGTTCTTCGGATCACAAGAGATGTGTCCGGATTTAACCGAGGACGCAAGCCTAAGCTGCAATCGCCCGGATACTCAAGTAAGCAACCTTGTGCCCGGACCTTCTATTCATATAATTTTCATAAACTTGCCCCTAAAAGAGCCGTCCTTTTAAACAGGAGTGGATAGCGACAGCAAAGCTGATCAGGTGTCCGACTCCCCTTCCTGAAACCAGGCCGGATCCCGTGCTGGTCAGGATGCTGGAGAAAATGCCTTTGGAGGGGGAGGACAAGGAAGCTATGGCCTCCTCGAAGGAGGCTGCTCCGAAGGGAGGAACCGACAATTCCTCTCCTAAGGGGAAGAAGAGAGCCGCCTCTGACGACCCGGAGACCATGGCCTCGAAACGGGGGAGAAAATCCTCGTCAGAGGGTCCGACACCGGGAAGTTCCTCGGCCGGACCACGCCCTCAAGGGGATCAGCCCTCCAGCGAGCCATAAGTAGAGAGAGGTTTTCCTTTTGAGGGATGAGAGAAATCCTTGATTTATGTCTGAGAAGACTAACCGAAATTTTACCTTATAGCTCGGACCTCAGCCCTTCTCAGCAGAGCTCGTCTTCGGGGGATCTTCTTTTGGAGATGATGGAGAGCGGGACGCCCCCCCTGCCGTACCGTCTAGCGAGGCGGGCGACCCTGAGGTGTTGTCGCGGAGGGTTTCTCCGAATCCGGCAGGGGCGAAAGATAACTATGTGGCCCCCCAAGGCTTTCCGCGTCCGGCCTTCGAAAGAGGCCATAGGACAAGTCCGGCACCGTCTGGTGCTCGGCCGGAGGAACTAAAGATTCTTCTGGGGCGAGCCTCTATCTTAGAAGAGCACCATGCATTGATGGGCATGGTGATTGAAAGGATTTCATCCGCAGAAAGCGGATTGCATGATGCCGTCAAAAGTTTACTGACGGGTTTTGAGGTACGTTAGATAATGTACACTTTTGTCAGTTGCGCATAACTAAGATGCGCCCTGTGTAGATAGTAGCCCCTGAGACTTTGCGCGTTGTCAAGAAATGACGGCGCGCAGAGGATCATAATCCCAGGTCTAAGATGTCGCCATTGAATGTAGGTGGCGAGGTGTCCAGAATCAAGCCGAACTGATGATGTGGCCGAACTAAAGCGGCAACTGGACGTGGCAGATGCCGACATCGCGCTTGTCAACAAGCGGCTGGATGAGGCTCAAGGTATGTAATTCTTCGGGCGGCATTAGGTAAGAGGAGCTTCATGCCAGTGTCTTACAATGTGTGTGCTTGACGCAGATGGTACGACCGCCGTGGAGAATCTTAGGGCAGAACTTGCCCGAGCTAAGGAGCAAACCAGAAAAAGCGATGCGGCTGCCAAGAAGGCCCTTGAAGAGCTGAGAGCCGAACAGGCTGCTCGCTGCCGAAGCAAAGAAGAGATGGCCGAGAAGTTAAAGAGCACTGTACACCGTTGCAAACTTCTTGAGAAAGAAGACCGGGCGAGGCAGACGGACTTAGAGAAGGCTGTTGCCAATGCCAAGGACGCTCGCTCTGCAATGAGAGCTGCGAAAGAGGAGCTGCGTCAGGCCAAACAGATTGCGGCTGGAAAGCCCTTTATGCTGCGGAGGAAGGTTTGTGATCCGAAGTTTGCTCCGTTGGACCGGATGTGGAGTGTGGAGGACATCTATCTGGATTTGGCAGCAAGTGCTGCTGATGCGACCGAACACTTTCGAGATCTGGAAGATCGCGAAGTGGAAAAGCTTTTCTGGTCATAGTTTCATAATCCAGAGCATCCACTGGCAATGGATGATCGCCTGGCTCAATGGGCCGAGCTGAATAGATTGTCCGGACTCGCCATGAAGTACGTCATGGGTCATCTGTGGCCTGGGAGACCGGAGCTGAAGAGTTATTTCAGCTTGGTGCAGCAATTCCTTGACGCGGTGCCGCGTATAATTGCAATGAAGAGGTCAGCATGCATAGAGGGTGCACAGATGGCTCTTGCCCGTGTTAAGACATACTGGGCAGAGATGGAGACCACCGTTGTTGCGTCCTGAGATTCGGACAAAAGCCGAGTACCTTCCGAGCACTATTTTCAGGAAGTTCTTGAAGGCGCTCGTGTAATAGAGACGCAGTGCCCGAAAGATGCTTTGTTATGATAGCATATGTAATTATAAAGTAATATTTTGATAAATTGTAGTGGCCTTTTTTATACTTGTGCCTCCAAGTATTGTAAACACCTTTTATGCGGCCGTTTTAAGATATATGTATAGAATCTGAAAGATGGCAGTCGTTGGCTTCAGCCCCCACACACATAGTGCGGGGGTGCTCGCAGAAGACGCATTTTCACACTTAACCCAACGTCTTGGTCCTACAAAGGAGGTGATAGCGCAGCGGGCCAGGCAACCGGACTATAATGCTTTAACACTTTCACTTAGCCATAGGAGTTTGAAAATGAGACTCTTTAGGTAGCTCCTTGGTGGCAACTGCGCTCGTCCGAATTCGGGGCGCGTATGTGCCTGATCGAGAAGCGGCCCTTTGTTAAAGCGGAGGAATCCGATAGATTCCGATAGGTCATCGAGTGGCTGACCAGTCTCACGCTACACCATGACAGTCAGTTTTCGGCTTTCTCTACTGAGGTGCTCGCCCTGGCCGAACCGGGGGCACAATCGCAGTAGTTCTCCTGGTGCTACCTTAGCCGATAGAGCGAAACGTAAGGTAGCCGAACTCAGGAGCCGGGCAACCCAACATTTGACCAAAGACATGATTCGGAGCTGATGCATATAATGCCAAAACTCGCGACGCCGAACACTCCCGAAGGTGTTCGGTCTTTATGAGTGCGGGTGAAACAACACTCTTTATTAAAAAATCCCCTAGTGTCCAGGTACGTGCAAAAATTCCGACGTGGCCACATGCCAAGACGCCAGCCTCCTCCTTGGTTATACTAGAAAGAAAAAACCAGGGGATGTGTAGCAACAAGAGACTGTAAAAAAGGTTTACGCAGGGTCTTAATCTAAAAAGAATCCTTTAGGACGGGTCCCTACTGCACGTCTGCGCCTGTGTCTCCGTTGTGCCGTATCCTGGACGGGCGCCGCACGACGTTCATCTGTAAAAGAGAGGAACTGAGTTTAAAACTGGTCGCGCCGAAAAAGTTTAAAATAAGCAAAGTAAGATATATGAGATTGAGCTTTATTGTCTCTTATTGTATATGCGTGGAGCCCCCAGTGCGGGGGTATATGGCTTCTAGGCCTGCATCAATGATGATTTTGCACCGAACTTGTCTATCCGCGTTCGTGGTCTTGAATGACCTATTTTGAAGTTTATTGGCCAGTGAGGCCATTTTGCTGTGGGGCTGTTAAAGCGGCCGCACAGTCCTCCGCTTGGGGAGGCGCGCTTTAGTGCTTCCCCTTCAAAGAGATGATGCCTCGTGGACCGGGCATCTTGAGCGTAAGAGATGCGTAATGCGGTATTGCGTTAAAGCGAGCGAAAGCTTCGTGTCCCAGTAGTGCTTGATAGCGACCTGAGAACGGGACGATATGGAAGGTCAGCTTTTCGCGGCGGAGGTTATCGGCAGAGCCGAATGTGACCGTGAGCCGGAGAAAACCCGTACAATGGGTGTCCGGACCAGGTATTACCCCTTGAAAGGAGGTTTTACTGCGGCGGATTCTTGCTGGGTTTATCCCCATGTGCCGGATTGTATCCTGATATATCAGGTTTAGTCCACTGCCGCCGTCCATAAGGACATTTGAAAACTTGAGTCTGCCAATTATTGGATCGAGTATCAAGGCAGTCCAGCCTACATTCTTGATATTCCTAGAATAATCTAGCTGATCGAAGATGATCGGTTTTGACAACCAGTGGCAGGACCCTTTGGGCCGTGTGGTGCGTACCTTTACGGGCACCGCACGTTTTGTTATGTGAAGTGAGTTCACTGTTTTTACTTCCTGTGGGAAGTTCTTTTATTTCCTGGTGCTCTGCTTTTGGGGTTCGTCCTCGTCTTCACTTGGTGTGTCGAGCCCCTTGTGTTCGGCATTGAGTCTGCCGGATTGTTTGAAAACCCAACAGTCTCTGTGGGTATGGTTAGCAGGCTTCCCGGAAGTACTGTGTATCTGACATATCCTGTCTAGGATTTTATTTAGGTTGGATGGATCGTCCCTGTTGTCCTGGGGGGCGATTTTTCCTGATTTTGTCGTGAGCCTTTGAATCCAGCATTGACTGCCGTGCTCTTTGGACTTTTGTCCTTAGTCCAGCGACGGTCCTTGTTGCGTCGCGGTTTTCCGTTTCCATCCCTGGTTTCGAATGTACTTGGGTCGCTGGGGCTGCACCTTGCCAACCAGCTGTCCTCCCCTGCACAAAAGCGGGTCATGAGGCTTGTTAGTGCGGCCATTGTCCTTGGCTTTTCTTGGCCGAGGTGTCTGGCGAGCCATTCATCTCGGACATTATGCCTGAAAGCTGCTAAGGCTTCGGCGTCCGGACAGTCGACTATCTGATTCTTTTTAGTGAGGAATCTATTCCAGAACTGCCGAGCTGATTCCCCGGGTTGTTGAGTTATGTGACTAAGATCGTCTGCATCTGGGGGACGGACATAGGTCCCTTGAAAGTTTGCTCGGAAAGCATCCTCGAGCTCTTCCTAGCTTCCGATTGTGTTTTCTGGAAGGCTTTTAAGCCAATGCCGAGCTGGCCCTTTAAGCTTAAGGGGTAGATATTTTATGGTGTGGAGATCATCTCCTCTAGCCATGTGTATGTGGAGGATATAATCCTCGATCCAGACTCCAGGGTCTGTTGTTCCATCATATGCCTCTATGTTTACAGGTTTGAATCCCTCTAGGAATTCATAGTCCAGGACCTCATTGGTGAAACATAGGGGGTGTGCGGTGCCCCTGTATTTGGGTATGCCAGATTCTGATGATGGCTTCATAGCGTTTCTTGTGAGAGCTTGCTTTCTTGGCCCATAAATGGACCTGACTGGGCCATGATGCGAATCCTTAAGTGGGTCGCATGCCAATTTATGTGCGGCGCCGCTTGCCGCTTTATGGGGTCGTCTATTCGACTGTGTGGCTTTTTCATTTTTTGAATGCGAGGGCTCTAGGGCCTCTTCGTCGAATTCAGGCAGTAGCTTTCTTTTCGGATAGCTTTTAGTGCGGCGACTGCCGCCGTACTTATCTGTTGTATTGGTTACTTTGCTCCATCTAATCCGGAGTGCATCTTCCGCTGTTTTTAGCTTCCGCTTCTGCTTTTTTATGCTGCGTGCAGTTGCAACGAGCCTCTCATGGAGATTCTTCTGCTCCATAGGTTTATTCGGCGTGAGGTTGTCTGGAATGCCGTTTTCGCCGGAGGAGGGATGTTCGGTTTCTCTATCCGTGTTTCCCTGTTCGGACGGTTGCTCTAAGGCCTGCTCGTCGTCTGTCGGCTCGTCCTGCCCTATGGCTGGGTTTTTGTCGATGCGGGGCTTGGGTCAGCGTTTACGCCGATGCTTTGATTGCTTTTCGGGGGGTCGATTTCCCGTCCCTTCCCCTTCTTCCTCGTTGTCGCTTCCTTTAGGGGTATCCACCATGTACACATCGTGGGATGAGGTGGCTGTCCAATGCCCTATGGGCGTTGGTTCGTCGGTATCTCCTGCATCGTCCTCCATGCTGTCGATGTCTCAGGAGTCGCAGTTGAGCACGTCGTTTAAATTGTCAACAGTGGCTACCAAGTGGGTGGTGGGTGGGCTTTGAATTTCTTCATCATCCGTATCCCATCCTCGCTGACCGTAATCCGACCAGGGCTCTCCTGATAAAGAGAGAGACTTTAGAGAATTCAGGATGTCGCCTAAGGGCGAGTGCTGAAAGATGTCCGCGGCGGTGAACTCCATTATTGGCGCCCAATCGGGTTCGATCGGCAGGGACGCGAGGGGTTCGGAGTTCGGAGAGGAATCCGGCTCCTTGGAGTCACGGGCCGTGTGGAGTGCGGGGCTGGCATTTGGCTCGATCGCCTTTGAGATTACAGCCCCCGAGGTGATGTCCAACCGCTCACCCTCGATTGGCGCAGCTGGCTCCGAATTAGGGGTCAGAGCCGGTGCGTTTGCGGCCTCCAGGGTACTGTTCGGCGGCAGAGCTAGATCATGCCCCACGAGACAGTGCGGCGCACTTGGCTGTGGCTCGAATCCGTCGAAGATCAAATCTCCGCGGATGTCTGCCGTGTAGTTTGGGCTTCCAAACCTGACTTGATGGCCAGGGGTGTAGCTTTCGATCTGCTCCAGGTGGCCAAGTGAATTGGCCCGCAGTGCGAAGCCGCCGAAGACGAAGATCTGTCCGGGGAGAAAAAGCTCACCCTGGACCGCATCGTTGTTGATGATCGAAGGAGCCCTCGGGCCTAAAGGCGACGACACAAAGGAACTCTCAATGAAAGCACCAATGTCGGTGTCAAAACCGGCGGATCTCGGGTAGGGGGTCCCGAACTGTGCGTCTAGGCCGGATGGTAACAGGAGACAGGGGACACTTTGTTTTACCCAGGTTCGGGCCCTCTCGATGGAGGTAATACCCTACTCCTGCTTGATTAATATTGATGATATGGGTAGTACAAGAGTAGATCTACCACGAGATCAAGGAGGCTAAACCCTAGAAGCTAGCCTATGGTTAGATTGTTGTGTATGGAGTTGATTGCCTACGGACTACAACCCTCCGGTTTATATAGACACCGGATAGGGTTAGGGTTACACAGAGTCGGTTACAATGGTAGGAGATCTTGAATATCCGCATCGCCAAGCTTGCCTTCCACGCCAAGGAAAGTCCCATCCGGACACGAGACAAAGTCTTCAATCTTGTATCTTCATAGTCCAGGAGTCCGGCTGAAGGTATAGTCCGGCTACCCAAACACCCCCTAATCCAGGACTCCCTCAGACTCCATCTTTGTGCCGGCACCCCCCGAAGAAGTCGGATCCGACTCCAGAGCTCCAGCAGACGGTACGAGGATTTTGGCAGATGGCTCCAAAGCCGCTACAGTTGAAGCCGGCCCAGGAACTGCAGAACCCGGCCCGGGGACTGCGGCGGCCAGCCCGAAGACTCCAGAACTCAGCCCGAGGGCTGCACCAGCCGGCCCGGGGACTTCATTAATCCAGCAAGCGGTTGCTGACTCCAGCCCGCCGCCTCCCAGCCCAGCCGCCCTCGTCCAAGTCGCAGTTCTGGCAGTCGAAGAAATAGCAGCACCCTCATGGGCCTAGCCCATCCTCAAATTCCTGGTGAGCAAAGAGCTGCCGACTGATGAGATCTTAGCTCGGCAAGTACAATGCCGAGCGGCAGCCTACACCATAGTCAATAGAGAGCTGGTCAGGCGCAGCGTCACTGGTGTCTACCAGCGCTGCGTAGAGCCAGAGCAAGGCCAATCAATTCTCAAAGACATCCATCAAGGTGAGTGCGGCCACCATGCGGCTTCAAGAGCACTCGTCGCCAAAGCCTTCCGACACGGTTTCTTCTGGCCAACGGCCTTGGAAGAGGCCAAGGAATTGGTCCAAAAATGCAAAGGGTGCCAGAAGTTCCGCTCCAAGCCGCATCAGCCGGCTTCTGCACTCAAGACCATCCCCATTGCCTGGCCCTTCGCAGTTTGGGGCCTAGACATGGTGGGACCATTCAAGACGGCACGAGGTGTCTTAACTCACTTACTTGTCACGGTGGACAAGTTCACCAAGTGGATAGAAGCGAAGCCAATCAAGAAGCTGAATGGTCCGACTGCCATGACTTTCATCTCCGACATCACAATTTGGTACGGCATACCACACAGCATCATCACCGACAACGGCACGAATTTTGCCAAAGGCGCCTTGGCCCGTTTCTGCGCGACACAGGGCATCCGACTAGACCTAGCGTCCGTCGCCCATCCATAGTCAAACGGCCAGGTGGAGCAAGCAAACGGCCTCATCCTGTTCGGCATCAAGCCCCGACTAGTCGAGCCTCTGGAGCGCTTGGCTGGCTGCTGGCTCGATGAGTTGCCAGCCGTCCTCTGTAGTCTGCGCATGACTCCAAACAAGTCAACCGGCTTCACGCCTTTCTTCCTCGTCTACGGTGCTGAAGCCGTCATCCCAATGGACATAGAGTTCGATTCCCCGCGAGTCACCATGTACACCGTGGAAGAAGCAGAAGAAGCAGAAGAAGCACGTCAAGACGCCGTCGATCTGCTGGAAGAGGGCCGGCTGTTGGCACTCAGCCGGTCCAGCATCTACCAGCAGAGCCTGCGCAGATACTACAACAGGAAGGTCAGGCTGAGATCTTTCCAAGAGGGCGACCTTGTGCTCCGACTGATCCAGCGAACAGCCGGCCAGCACAAGCTGTCGGCGCCTTGGGAAGGCCCCTTCATCATCAGCAAAGTGCTGGGCAACGACTCCTACTACCTGATCGACACTCAGAAGCCCCGAGCACGCAAGAGGGACGACTCCGGCAAAGAGACAGAGCGTCCATGGAATGCAAATCTCCTCCGAAAATTTTACAGTTAAACGCAGTATGTACCACGCTACCTTTTGTATTAAAAGTACCAAGACTTCAGGCCCCCCGAGAAGAGCTCGGGGACTGCCCTCTTTTATCTATATGATAAGAATTATGCCTTCGAGTATGTTAATTTTTGTTATGCGGCTTGGCACCAGGTTCGACTAGTCGGCCCGGGGACTTGCTGCCTTGCGCTAGTAGTGTGTGGCGCCTAAGCCGTCTCCTATCAGAAGCCGCAACTCGCAGAGTGACTGTCTGGTGGGAAGGAGTAAGGAAGAATGGGCGTCCACACAAAAAATGGCTAAGGACTCAAAGCATAAACATAGCTTAAAGCCGGCTTCCAGCCTTTTTTCGCAAACCGACTCTTAAGCAGTCGGCTTGCCGCCTTCTATCCGACTTGCTAAACAACTCTAAAACGGCTAAGTACTTGCCTTCCCAAAGTGACCAAGAATTTGATCCAGCAGCAGTCCGCAGAGCGGCTGTCCGACTGACAAAGACGGCAACTGAGGGAAGGCGGCAAAGGAAAAAGCCAAAAGAGCAATGAGCAAGAAAAGATAGAAGTCGGATGAATATTTACATAACAAAGGCCCTTGGCCGAACCTTCGAGCAGAAGTTCAAAATACACCCCGCGGGTGGAATTGTGTGTCGGCGTTCTGGGAACGGGGGTCCCCAGACTTGCCTGCCTGCGGCCTGTGGCGTGGCTCAAAAGGGGACCCAGCGCGGCCCATCCTCATCAACGCAGACCCAAGACCCTCGCGAGGGGCCAAGCCTCGCGGGGCAGATGACACGGAGCTTCCTCAGGCACGGCCTCATCAGGCTGGCTCGCGAGGAGGCGGAGAGATCAAGGCGGGGTACCTCATGAGGTGCCCGTGACGCAAGCCATGACGACCAAAGGCGCCAGGCGGGCGCCAGCCGCGCAGTGTCCTCCTTTCCTCTTTGGTGCGAAGGGAGCAAGCGCAGGCGAGAGCATCAAGCAAAGGCACCCGTTTCGGTGCAATGAGACCAAGACCAGTCCAACGGCAGGGAGGAAGTCATTGTGGAGCCCAAGCCAGCGTCACCACCAGAGCCTTTGGCAGGCGAGGACCAACTTTAGTCAGGATAAGTGTACCAGATGTTCCCCTTCAAAATGGCCAATTGTTGGCGCCCTTCCCGCTCAATATTTGGGAAGAGGCCCAGGGCCTTTGCCTATAAATAGGACTAGCCACCCCCAGGGTAGAGGGGATCTAGAATCGGCCAACCCAGAAACAAGCTGGGATCGAAATCGGAATCAAGAAGAGAGAATCGAGAAGAGAGAGAGAGAGAAGGGTGACTGAACTCCTCCTAGCAGTTCATCCCTTCAGCCAAGAACAGACCCTCAGGAGGCTGTTCTTCCTTGTATTGCTCATCATCATCAGCCCAAGAGGCAATCCACCACACCACACACTGGAGTAGGGTACTACACCACAACGGTGGCCCGAACCAGTATAAACCCTGTGTCTCTTGTGCTGTTCTTTCCATAGCTTAGATCTTAGCGAGGCGAAGGGGTGCAGGTAGGTAGAAGGCGAAATCTCCGTGCGCACCCCAGTGTTCGAACCTCAAGGGTCTGCCGGAACCCGAAATCTGACATTTGGTGCGCCAGGTAGGGGTGCACCGGAATTCGTCTTCCACCACCCCGTTCTCCTCCAACCATCGCGTCCATGTCTGACGCTCGTCGGGCCCGCGCCGAGTGCCGGGCCCCTCTCGCTTCCCGCGTCGCCCAGACGGCTCCAGTCGGCGGGCGTCCTCGCCGTTCCCCGTCACCTGTCGTCAGTGCCGCCACCAGCCCCGCGGGGGACGAGCAGCAAGCATCATCTCAGCATCCGTCCGTGCGGCAAGACGGCCGCACCGCTACTCCCTCGCTCACCCTAGCTGGTTCTTCGTCCCGCGTGCTCGGCGCACCCATGGAGGCTCGAGCTGCGCTCATCGCGGCAAACGAGCTCCTGCGCTACCATCCCGTCGATGACGTCTATGAAGAATGGCTCGACCGCATCGCCGAGCTCGTCCACGCCGCAGGGGCTCTCCTGCACCGTCCGTTCCGCTGCACCGCACCCCGCCCCGCGTGGGCGACGAAGCTCCGGCGGCGCCCCAGCCGCCTCCTACTCAAGAAGGCGCCATGGCTCCAAGGCGCGTGGCCCCTGGGCGGAACCCGCTCCGTCAGGTGCCAGCGCGGCAAGAGCAGAGCTGCCAAGAAGTCCCTCGCCCGCAAGAAGCTGCCTGGACGCTCCCTGCTCCAGCACGTCGCGACCATGCTCCTGCTCCTGCACGTCAAGACCCCACGCTGCTCCCAGCTGCAGCGCGTGGGGACATGCAAGACCAAGCACTCCGTCACCCAAGGCCTCCCGTGGCCACAACAGGCTGCCGTGCCTTCACCACTGGGCTATGCAGCGTCGCGTGGCCCGGCAAGTTCAAGCTAGACCTGCCTCCTCGTTACGACGGCACGGCCGACCCTGCGGAGTTCCTCCAGCTCTATGAGCTGAGCATCGAAGGTGCCAACAGAGACGAGAAGGTCATGGCGAACTGGTTTCCCATGGCGCTCAAGGACGGGGCCCGCACCTGGCTCCTGAACCTGGCTCTAGGCACGATCTCCACCTGGGACGAGATGCGCACCCGCTTCATCGCGAACTTCCAAGGTACTCGCGACCGGCCACCCGCCGTGAGCGACATGCGCTGCATCAAGCAACAACCCGGAGAGACCCTGCAGAAGTACATCCAGCGCTTCAACAACGCATGCCTCAAGATTCCCAAGGTGACCGAGGAGGCCATCATCTCAGCCTTCTCCGACGGCGTGCGCGATGTCAAGATGAAGGAGGAGCTGGCGATGCATGAAGACTTGTGCACTTCCTTGGAGTTGTTCAACTTGGCAACCAAGTGCGCCAGGGCTGAGGAAGGGCGTCTCTCCCTCCTCGAGTTGCCTGCCGCAGACCCAGAAGAGAAGAAGCCCAAGGCCAAGGATGTGAAGCGCAAGGGGGCTGCCGTGCTCGCGGCAGAACCAGACACCAAGCGGGGTAGAGATCAGCCCGAATCTTCCAAGGGCAGTCGGTACTGTGTGTACCACGACCTCCACACCCACAACACCAACGAATGTCAAGAGCTCCGAGCCGTGCGAGAGGGAAGGATCGGTCGTCGCCCCGACCGCGGTGACCGGGGCTACGGTCGAGGAGGAGGAAGGAACGCAGGACGCTGGGAAGACCGCTGCCCGCGCCAAGGGTGGCGCGATCGACCTCGCGAGGATCGCTGGCAAGACCCGCCTCGCGAGGGAGACTGGAGGGATCAGCCTCGCGAGGATCGCCCGCAAGGCAACGCAGGCCTCCCTCCGCTGCCGCTGCAGCCAAGGAGAAACGAGGACCACCATCAGGACGAGGGGGCTGGGGGCTTCCAGGAGCCGCGCGCGGTCGCCTGCATCCTGGGCGGGGCTCAAGCCCTAGCCTCTCAACGCATCTTCAAGCAGTTCGCCCGCGAAGTGAATGCAGTCCTCCCCAAGCTCGAAGCCACGCGCCCTCTCAGGTGGTCAGCGTGTGCCATCACGTTCAGCTCAGCAGATCAGCTCAAGTGTGCAGCCACAGCCGGGGTCCTCCCGATGCTTTGTTCCCCAATCATCAGCAACATGGTGGTCACCAGGACCCTCATCGATGGTGGGGCAGGGCTCAATGTCCTGTCCGTGGAAACATTCAACAATCTCCAAGTGCCCTACAACCAGCTTCAGCCAACCAAGCCTTCCTCCAGAGTCACCGACGGCTCCACGGTCCCGATTGGGCAGGTCCACCTCCTTGTCACCTTCGGGGCACGCGACAACTACCGCACCAAGCTCATCGACTTCGACGTCGCTCACATTCGCCTGCCGTACAACGCCATCCTTGGGTACCCAGCGCTGGCCAAGTTCATGGCCGTAACTCACCACGGCTACAACGTCCTCAAGATGCCAGGAAGTGGCGGAGTCATCACGGTGCCCTATGAAGAGAAGGACGCGGTGTGTTCCCTGGAACGAGCCTTTCAGGCCGCATCACTGGAAGACCCGGATCGCAGAACAGGAGGCTTCCCAAGACCGCCCCCAAGAAGAAGAAGACATCGTCCGGCCCGGCCCCTCAGGAGCCAGGCCCCTCAGGGCCCGCGCCTGCCCAAGGGGAACCTCCTTCCATCGCATAGGAAAGCACGCCCGACGCCCTCCTCAGGCAGGGCTCGGGGGCTCTCCCCTGGAGGGCCACCGACCTGGCTAAGGTCACGTGGGAGGCGCTTGGGCACCACATGGAGGCGTGTTTCGAAGCACGTTTCCCTCAAGAAGGAGTAAGGCAAGGAGAGCCAGACCCTCAGGAGTTCGTCAGCAAGGCCATTCAGGATCTAGAGGAGTCAAGAGTCATGAAGGGCGGCCGCCGCCTACCAGCTGTGGCTCCCCATCCAGGCGAGGATGGTGGGCTGCGCGTCTGCATCGACATACCAGGGCTCAATCGAGTCGCCTCTCTGGAGCGCCTCTGGCCCTCACGAGTGGGGAGCTGCGAAGGTCCACCCCACAGCTACGTTCACATGCCTTACGGCTTGCCGAACGCGGCTGCCATGTACCAGCGCCTCATGAGGGGTATCATGGAGGCCCAAGAGGCTAGGCGTTCCGCAGCCCTGGCGGAGATGGAGATGGTCCGCGAGGAGCCACCAGCGCCTCCGGAGCCTCCCGAGGCCCCTGGGCCTGGGGGCTCGTGAGGATCGGCTTCCGCAGCCCACCGAGTCTGCGACATCAACATTCCTTCGTCCTCAACATCATCAGGTGACATCTTTCAAGTCTCATTTCCAGCTGGGAGCGCCCCCCAGGGCTGCATTATTCCCAGGCCGCATGGGTCCGTCCCTGCGGCATGTATCCCTTTTATTTCATGTTGTTAGCTTACCTTGTTGGGGGCGCCCCTCGGGCTGCATCATCCCCCAAGTCGCTCAGGCCAGACCCAGCGGCATGTATCCCTTTTGCGTTTATTTCTGGCTATGCGTTCGACCCACCATGCTTGATTATTTGATGCCTGTCCACGGCACCTCTTCTTCTCCATGCCGACCACTTGCACATTAAAGGGGGGGGGGTACCTGAGCATCGCGACTCAGGGCTCTTACTGGCTCTCCAGCCCTCACCCTCTGGCCTTCTCCACGGCATTGCGACCTGGCATACCAGCGACAGCTGAGACCAGCTCGAGGGCCGGGACCCGAGGACGTAGAGTGCCGGCATCTAACCAAATTTGCAGGGACACATCACAAGATAAGGCCCAGTGCCAGGCGCAACCCGCCTAGAGGTAGGGCCCCGTGAGTCCCGTGCTGGCTCACAGGTGCCCAGATACACCTCGCCAGTACCTACCGTGCCACCCACGTGTCAGGGCGGGGCTGTACACGCCCCGGGGGCTCCTCCCGGAGGGGAGCCCCCTCCCACGTACCAGTGGAAGCACCATGCTCCACGCTGGCTGACGACAGTGCCGAGGAGCGGCTATGCCCGTACACATATGAAAGCGCTATGCTCCGCGCTGGTGATAAACAACTGAGGGCGGCCCCCGGGCCACATCAATCTCAGGGATCCCAGAGCTCAGTGTCTAGCCTCATCGTAACGCCTCCCCTCGGGAGTGCCGCGCGAGGGGGCTGGGCACGGGGGCTGCGCCTGGGTCACGCCCAGACGCACGCCACCCAGCCAGGCCCCCCCGGGCCTGGTTCGTCGCGCGTCTCTCCCCGAGCGGAGCCAAGGTACGAAGGCCGTTTGAGCGTCAAGGGGGACTCCTGAGCATCGCGACTCAGGAGCCTAACTGGTCACGTAGCCCCTCACTCCTTAGTTCCGAAAGGCTAACGGCGGTTGAGGTATGCGTGCGGCCGGGCTCTGCAGACGTAGAACGGTAGATCCACCCACATCACACCTCCCTACTTGCTGTTCGTGCGCCAAGGGGGACTCCTGAGCATCGCGACTCAGGAGCCTAACTTGTCACGTAGCCCCTCACTCCTTGGTCCCGTCCTGGTTTCCGGTCGGGGCTAACGGCGGCTGAGGTATGCGCGGGGCCAGCTCTGCCGGCGTAGAACATAAGCAAGTAGGAAGGAAAAGCGTAAATTTCAAGGAATTCAAAAGCAAATATTACAGTCCACACTGTTATCTCAATGCCAAACGCAAGTTTAAACGTCTCCCCGAGGCATGATACATGTGCAGGAATTAAAGGAAGGACAGGAGCCACAACGGAGTCACTTGTTGGCGGTGGATCAGCGGGGAGTGGGTTCGCCTCATGGAGCAGCGGGGTAGGCAGCGTCTTGCTTCGGCTTGGTGCTGAAGGCCCGGAACTTCCCCAGCAGAGCCTCCGCGCGACCCTTCATGGCCTCGGCAGCGGCAGCGGCACGCTCGCCGCTTACTGGCTCCAGCAGGCTGTCGAGGTCGACGCCGGGATCATGAAGGTAGATGTGGGTGAGGACCCGCGTCAGCGCTGCAGAAGACATGACACGTGCCTCAGCCTCGGCCGTGGGGCCAAGGCCAAGGGCGACATCTTCAAGAGAGCGAACCAGGAAGGGAAGCAGCTTGGCGGGGCCGTCCTCGGCGCCAGCCAGCGGGCTCTCCAGGCCGCTGTCGTAAAGCATCCTCAGCGAGGAGCGAGCCTTCGCCTCCATCTCTGCGAAGGCCACGCGGTCCTCGGCAAGAACATGGGCCTTGTCGTCCAGCTCGACCTTCCTCGCCCCCAACTCCTGCTCCAGCGCGCCTAGGAGGTCACGGCGCCTCCTGAGCTTGACCTCCCTCTCCTTGACGGCCGCCTCACGAGCCTTCACGCCTTCTTCCTGCTCTTGGCGAAGGCGGGCCTCTTTCGCGAGATGGTCTCGCAGGCCTTGCAGCTCGTCCTCCAGCGCCTTGCAGCGACCACGGACGTCGACCACCTCCCCCAGGGCTGCGTCACGAGCAGCCTTCCCCTGAAGGACGGCCTGCCTCTCCTCATCGCAAGCTGTCGAGGCCTGGACCAGCGCCGCCCGAATCGAAGCGTCGGAGCGAATCCATCCCGAAGCCAGCTCCAAGCGCCCGACGACCAAGCGAGGGTCGGCGCCGAGAAGATCCTGTCGCAGCACGATCCAGAACGGCAGGAGGAGTCGGAGAGATAGCAGTCGGTGGAGTAGGAGGAGATGGCGGCAGCGCGACCACAACATCCTGAGGCGGAGCTTGCTGCGCCCCAACGGCTGAAGTGGCGGCAGCAGGCAAAGGCACTTCGGGAGTCACTTGGGCCATGGGAGTTGAGCTCGCCCCAGTCGGCTCAGCCAGGCCTCGCGAGGACGACCGGGCAGGAGAAGCCCGTGCGTCGCGGTCACCTTCCTTCGCGGGCAGAGGCGCTGCCACGGATGAAACCTCAGGAGCTCCCTTCGGCTTCTTTGCTGCGGGCGCCAGCCTGTCCAAGAGATGTGGACGTCAAGCCTCAGCAGCAGAACAAGAAATAAAGACAAGAATCAAGTGCTTACGGGTCGTCGCCAGTGAGCTCAGGCAGCCTTCGGCCAAATTTGAAGCCTGAAAGCCGGTTGGAAGGGTCAACCTTGTGCGGTCTGCCTCGTGGCCGGGGCAGACCCGCGGGAGATCAGCCCGGTCCTGTCCTTCTTCGGGATCGAGGGCAAGCTCCCGCCGTCCTGCTCGTCATCATCCTCGTCGTCATCGCTCAGAGAGAGGCGGAGAGCGCGGGACCTGCACCGGGGGAGGGGAGCCCTCGACTCTCCGTCAGTCGCCTCGGAGTCAGGCCCTTTTTCCCGCTCCCCTCCTTCCTCCTCTTCGCTGGAGTCATCGGAGGACACGTCCACCGATTCCCCGGGAGTTTCCATGGGCACGGGCCCGTCCTCGTTGAAGACGGGTATGGACTCCACTACCTGCTCCCAGTCATCGCGGAGGAACAAGGGCGTAGGAGCGCCCTCCAACCTCGCCACATCGCCCCAACCAAAGATTGGAGGACCGCAGCCAGATCTTCATCGGCCAAGGTCGCGGGGCTCGGATGGGGACTCCACATCAGAAGTGAGTACTGCCGAAGCGGAGCCAGCTGGTGTTCCAGGAATTCCCTCAGCAGCGACGCGCCGGTCAGCTTCGCCGCTGCCATGTTGACCAGCCTCAGATCCGCGTCCATCTTCTCCAACACCAGCTTCGCACAGGGGTCCGCGAGCTCCGCTCGACCCCAATCACTGGAGCTCGTGGGTTGCTCCATGGGCAAGATCAGCCAAGGGTGGATGCGCCCAGCATCTGCCAAGACCCACTTGCTCCTGAAGCCCTCAATCCTTTTCTCGGGGTTCGAAATGGCAATGGCGCCACCGTACTGGAAATGGCAAGGTGTTCAAGGTCCGGAGGTAGAAGTAGTGGTGCAGCAAGGCCACTGAGGGCTGCACCCCTACGTGAGCCTCGCAGTAATAGGCGAAGATTCCTAGGAGAAGGACGGAGTTGGGGTGGAGATGCAGAGCCTGTAGCTTATAATGGCGGAGGACAGAGAAGAAGAACTCGGAGAAGGGAGGCACCAGGCCAGCAGCAATGGCGCTTACAAAGAACGGATAGAAGGTGCTCCCTTGGCCCTCAAGGGTGGCGGAGCCGGCCTTGAACACCTTCGCCCTGTCAATGCCCTGCGCCGCCGCCATCCGGCGCAACCGGGCGAGGCTCGCCTCCGACACGTTCGGCGAGCCCAGGGCAGACGAGTACCAAGGTCCGGCCGGGGACTGACGAGGCGTCATGGCTTCCTAGGTCATGCGGTCGGAGTAGATCTGGAAATTTTGGAGGAAGGAAGGAGAGGCGCAAGAAAGGGGATCTGAGCAGCAACCGGAGAAAGCAAAAAAAGCAAAGCCTAGGCAGATGCCGCTCCCTTATCAACTCGCGCGGTTGCTGAGGCCCCCACGTCCAGTCAACCGCCACGCGGCGCCCAAGGCCGCAGGCTGTTAGGGCCCGCGGCGCTTCGCTCTTGCCCTTTCGCCTCCCTGCACGGCCAAGTCCGGGCGCGCCTTGGGCCCGGGGGCTACTGTCGGTGTTCTGGGAACGGGGGTCCCCAGACTAGCCTGCCTGCGGCCTGCGGCGTGGCTCAAAAGGGGGCCCAGCGTGGCCCATCCTCATCAACGCAGACCCAAGACCCTCGCGAGGGGCCAAGCCTCGCGGGGCGGACGACACGGAGCTTCCTCAGGCACGGCCTCATCAGGCTGGCTCGCGAGGAGGCGGAGAGATCAAGGCGGGGTACCTCACGAGGTTCCTGTGACGCAAGCCATGACGACCAAAGGCGCCAGGAGGGCGCCAGCCGCGCAGTGTCCTCCTTTCCTCTTTGGTGCAAAGGGAGCAAGCGTAGGCGAGAGCATCAAGCAAAGGCACCCGTTTCGGTGCAACGAGACCAAGACCAGTCCAACGGCAGGGAGGAAGTCATTGTGGAGAGGCCCAGGGCCTTTGCCTATAAATAGGACTAGCCACCCCCAGGGTAGAGGGGATCTAGAATCGGCCAACCCAGAAACAAGCTGGGATCGAAATCGGAATCAAGAAGAGAGAATCGAGAAGAGAGAGAGAGAGAGAAGGGTGACTGAACTCCTCCTAGCAGTTCATCCCCTCAGCCAAGAATAGACCCTCGCGAGGCTGTTCTTCCTTGTATTGCTCATCATCATCAGCCCAAGAGGCAATCCACCACACCACACACTGGAGTAGGGTATTACACCACAACGGTGGCCTGAACTAGTATAAACCTTGTGTCTCTTGTGCTGTTCTTTCCATAGCTTAGATCTTAGCGAGGCGGAGGGGTGCAGGTAGGTAGAAGGTGAAATCTCCGTGCGCACCCCAGTGTTCGAACCTCAAGGGTCTGCCGGAACCCTAAATCCGACATTGTGCGAATTAACAAGTTCTTCAAAGACTATTAAAATAGATAAAACAAGGATAAGGTGGCAGCCTAGGAGGCAGCAAACGGGTTCGGAGGATCGGAGGAGACGGCTGTGTTGGATGTTGGGGCGGCCGGCTGGGCGGTCTCGGCTTGATCACCTCCAGCGGCAGTCGGCTCGGGCGGGCACGGCTCGTTGCTGGAGTCGCGGTCGAGCTGAAGCTGGCCATCTGCTCCGTCTTCCGGTGCCTCCGTCTCGCTTCTGTCCTCCGCCTTGTCTTCCTCTTTGACGCTGGAGCCGATCACCTCCGCCGAGTCCTTGCCGTAGTCTGGGTTCATACCAAACCACTCCGGCGGTACCTCCCCGTCGTCTTCAGCCCGCTCGGGGACAAAGATGCTGGTGTCGGTGTACTCGGTGATCGCCGCCGCGCGCTTGACAAGGGCATCTTCCGCGGCTGCCAGCTCCGGCTGGGCCTCTGACCGGAGTGTGACCAGCCGGTCTAGGTCCAGCCCCGGATACCACGCCTTGACAAATTCCAAGGCGCGGCGCGCTCCAGCCCGGGCCGAGGAACCCTTCCAGGCCTCAAGACGGCCAGGCGCGACCTCCAGCCAGTCGGCAGTCCGATTGAGGGTGCGCGGAGCCTGCATATCTGGCCACAGGGCAGCGATCGCTTGGGCGCCGACACGTTGAAGCCGGCGCAGCATCCGGTGGGCCGGCCGCAGACGAGCCCCAATGCTCAGAATATGCTCGTCAAGGGTCCGGGAGGCATTGTTGGAAATACGCCCTAGAGGCAATAATAAATTAGTTATTATTATATATTTCATTGTTCTTGATAATCGTTTATTATCCATGCTAGAATTGTATTGATAGGAAACTCAGATACATGTGTGGATACATAGATAACACCATGTCCCTAGTAAGCCTCTAGTTGACTAGCTCGTTGATCAATAGATGGTTACGGTTTCCTAACCATGGACATTGGATGTCGTTGATAATGGGATCACATCATTAGGAGAATGATGCGATGGACAAGACCCAATCCTAAGCCTAGCACAAAGATCGTGTAGTTCGTTTGCTAAAGCTTTTCTAATGTCAAGTATCATTTTCTTAGACCATGAGATTGTGCAACTCCCGGATACCGTAGGAGTGCTTTGGGTGTGCCAAATGTCACAACATAACTGGGTGGCTATAAAGGTACACTACAAGTATCTCCGGAAGTGTTTGTTGGGTTGGCACGAATCGAGACTGGGATTTGTCACTCCGTGTAAACGGAGAGGTATCTCTGGGCCCACTCGGTAGGACATCATCATAATGTGCACAATGTGACCAAGGAGTTGATCACGAGATGATGTGTTACGGAACGAGTAAAGAGACTTGCCGATAACGAGATTGAACAAGGTATCGGGATACCGATGATCGAATCTCGGGCAAGTACAATACCGCTGGACAAAGGGAATTGAATACGGGATTGATTGAATCCTCGACATCATGGTTCATCTGATGAGATCATCGTGGAACATGTGGGAGCCAACATGGGTATCCAGATTCCGCTGTTGGTTATTGGCCGGAGAGTTGTCTCGGTCATGTCTGCATGGTTCCCGAACCCGCAGGGTCTACACACTTAAGGTTCGATGACGCTAGGGTTATTAGGAAGACTTGTATGTGATTACCGAATGTTGTTCGGAGTCCCGGATGATATCCCGGACGTCACGAGGAGTTCCGGAATGGTCCGGAGGTAAAGATTTATATATGGAAAGTTGTTGTTCGGGTTTCGGGAAAAGTTCGGTTTTTTCCGGTATTGTACCGGGAAGCTTCCGGAAGGTTCTGGAGGATTCCGGAGGTCTGGAAAAAGTTCCACCACGTCCAATACAGCAGCATGGGCTGTAGGGGGGCTCCCTAACCTTAATGGGCCAAGGGCACCAGCCCCCCCAAGGCCCATGCGCATGGGAGAGGGGAAACCCTAAGGGGGAGGACCTCCACTTGACTTGGGAGGCACTCCTCCCCCCTTGGCTGCCGCCCCCAACCCTAGATGGGATCTAGGGGGGCCGTCCCCCCTCTCCAAAAAATAGTGGAGGGGTGGGAGGGCGGCCACACCCTTGAACCTGGCGCAGCCCTCCCTCCTCCTACCTTCTCCTCCTCCTCCATGGTGCTTGGCGAAGCCCTGCCGGAGAATCACAAGCTCCTCCACCACCACGCCGTCGTGCTGTTGGACTTCTTCCTCAACCTCTCCCTCCTCCTTGCTGGATCAAAGCGTGGGAGACGTCTCCGTTCCGTACGTGTGTTGAACGCGGAGGTGCCGTCCGTTCGGCGCTAGGATCATCGGTGATTTGGATCACGACGAGTACGACTCCATCAACCCCGTTCACTTGAACGCTTCGACTTAGAGATCTACAAGGGTATGTAGATGCACTCTCCTTCCCCTCGTTGCTAGATTACTCCATAGATTGATCTTGGTGATGCGTAGAAAATTTTAAATTTCTGCTACGATCCCCAACAGGCATCGATAGCGATCTCCGCGCCATTCACCCTCCGCTCCTCGCGATCAGCCCCGTTAGCTTGATTGGTGGCCTGCGAGTGGCGGGGGAAGAAGTCTGCCAAGACGAAAAGAATGAAGAACAAGTCAAAAAACCAGGAGTTGGCTCGAACTACAGTCAGCAGCTCGAAGAAGAAAAGCAAAGAAGCTCACCGTCGACGAGGTCCTCGATCTTGTGGAAGCCGGAGGCCAACATTGCCTCCTTGTCAGTCCAGGAGGAGCGCTCGCTCGCGAACTTGGCCAGGAGGGCGGCCTCCTCTTCTTCCGCCTCCTTCTGCGTCTTCTTAAGCAACTCCTTCTGCTCTGCCAATTGTGCGGCCAGCAGATCACGCTCTGCGGCGAGCTTGCTGCACTCCTCCCCCTTGGCGCGCAACGCGGTGTTGGCTTCGCTCAGCTGCTGTTGAAGAGTGGCATTGGCCTCTGAAGATAAAGAAGAAAGAAGGCGTTAAGTCATCAACAAAGATGGTCGCCGAGGAGATCCGACCCGACTGCTCAGCAGTCGGCCCGAATCTCGGGGACTACAGCCCACGGGTGCGCCAGCGCGCCCCCGCAAAGAAGAAAAATGACTCACTCTGGCTCTTCGACAAGTCGGCGGTCCGCTTGCCCAGCCCTTCCATGTTGCAGTTGAAGGAGGTGACACGGAGGTTGTGATAGTCCTGCGACAAGTATTTCAGACAAAAGTTAGTACCCCGAATTCGCCAATTGGAGTTCCGGGCCGCCTGCTCAGTAGCCGGCCCGAAACTCGGGGACTACACCCAGTGGGTGCGCTGGCGTGCCCCCACAGAGAGGAACAAGAAAACAAAGACAAAGGAGAAAGCATACCCAGATGGCTGCCCGCGACGCCAGGTGCGCCTTGGTGCAGTTTTGGATAGCATCGCTCTCAGCTCGCAGCTTTGTCTGGACATCCAGAAGCGCCTGGTTCAGCGGGCCCGTGCCGCCTCCTCGCACGCACCCAATGGGCGCGGCGCTCGTCACTTCGGCGTCTGGGACCGTCGAGCTGGCAGTGCCGGCCTCCAAGAGGCGTGGCGCCGAAGTCGCCTTCTCAAGACGGCGGGGCGTTGGCGAGCCGACTTGAAGGAGTAGCTTCACCACGGCCTCGTCTTCAGTCGGCGGCAAGGGCGGGTCCGCCGGCTGTTTGCCTTGCGCGCTCCTAGACGTCGGCAGGGGCGGCGGTGGCGGCACGACCGCGTCCGGCATGGAGGCGTCGCCGCCGCCCCTCTCCATGATCGGGAATTCGCCGCCGGCTTCCCCTGACTACCCTATGAACTCCGGGGGCGGCGGCGCAGAGTTCATAGGGGTGACAAACACCGCCGACCGCCGGTGCGCGACTTCCTTTGCCTGCCGCCTTGCCGCGACGGCGGCCTCGGTCTCCTCCAGCTTTTTCAGGGCGGAGGCCTCCGCCTTCTGGGCCTCTGTTTTCTTTAGGTAGGCGGCCTCTTCCTCCTCGCGCTTCTCTTGCGCGTTCCGCTCCATCGCCTCCCGGAGGTCGGCGGCGGGGTCAATCCGCTGAGTAGTGGCAGACATCTCCGCCGACCCCATAACGGAGGCGGCGGCAACCCTCTCAAGAGTGAGGGGAGCCCTGAAGCGAGGGAAGCATATGAAAGACTCAGACAAGATCAACAAAGAGAAAATAAAGATGAGGGACGGAGGCACTTACGCAGAGACCAGCGGCGGCTTCTTCACTTCCTTGCGGAAGCGGTTGGCTTTCGCGGCCGCCTCTTCCCGCTTGGTCGCGGCGGCCGCTCCCTTAAACTTCTTCGACCGGCCACCAAGTGTACTCCGTCAGGCCCGGTGCTTCTTCGCGCCGCCTTGAGCGTCCAAGACGGCGGAGGAACCCGCTTGGCTGGCCAACCTTTGGCTGGTGGCGCGGGGCGAATTCTCCCTCGGCATCGTCATCAGAGCAGTCGGCGGAAGTGGCCGTGGGCCTGGAGCTGCCTGCTTCTCCTCCTCCTCCCTCGGCGTCAGCCTCCATGGCCGCCGCCCCCAAGTCAGGATCGTCGACGTCGCTCACCGCCCGATCGGGGACAAACTGTCGAGCCGGCCTTGTGGTGCCGGCCAAAGGGTGGATGAGAGGGTTCTGATTCAAAAACAAAAAAAAGGTCAGACTGGACAAGTCGGACTCGGCAACAAAGAAACAGAAGAAGAAGGAAGACGACTTACAATAGGCGGGGGGTTGGCGCGTGAGTACGGCTCCTTGCCGAACCGCCAATCCACCGTGAGACCGCAGTTCGCAATGTAGTTCACCGTGTCCGCCACCTCCGCGTGAGGCATGTCCTTGGAGCACATCCGACTCGGGTCCCGATGACCGCTCATCTGGCAAATCAGGTGAGGTCGGCCTTGGAGTGGGAGGACTCGGTGTGCCACAAAGGCAGCCAGCAAGTCGGCCCCGGTCAAGCCCTCCGACTGCGTCAGCACTCGGAGTCGCGCGACAGCGGCGGCACCAGCAGGAGACAACGTCCTGGCTCGGTGTGACCAGCTGGGGAGCCATCTAGCCGGCGCGCCGGCTTCATAAGTTGGCAGGTTGACCCAGTCGCCTTCTGGGGTGACGTTCTTCACATAAAAGTACGACCGCTGCCACATCTTCACCGACTTAATTAGTGCGATGGTGGGAAACGGATTGTCGGCCACTGATCTCCGCATCGCGATAAACGCACCACACTGGGCCGGCACGCCGGCGACGTGTGTGCAAAGCTTGGACTGGAAGAACTCACCCCAGAGCTCGATGGTGGGGAGAACGCCGAGGAAGCCTTCGCACAGGGTGGCGAAGGCAGCCAGCAGCACCACCGTGTTCGGAGTAAGGTGGTCCGGCTGGAGCCCGTGGAACTCCAGGAAGGAGCGGAAGAAGCCGCTCACCGGCAGCCCCAGGCCGTGCATAAGGTGCGAGCGGAATATGACCCGCTCGCCCTCCTCCGGTGCCGGCGAAATTTCCCCCTCCGACGCGAGGCGAACCCGCACTAAGCCCCTGCCGGGCAGACGCCGTGTCTTGCGGAGGATCTCGATGTCGTTATCATCGACCTCGGAGCCGTCCCACACTCCGGAGCGCACAGCCGCAGGAGGCGTGGCGGCGAAGGAAGAGCTCATCGCTGCGGGCGCGGCGTGGCTCGGAGCTGCAGCGGCGAGAGGAAGAAGAAGTAAGAAGGAGCGGAAGGGAGTAGGGAAGATGGGTGAGGGAGTCCTGGATTAGGGGGTGTCCGAGTAGCCGGACTATACCTTCAGCCGGACTCCAGGACTATGAAGATACAAGATTGAAGACTTCGTCCCGTGTCCGGATGGGACTTTCCTTGGCATGGAAGGCAAGCTTGGCGATGCGGATATTTAGATCTCCTACTATTGTAACCGACTTTGTGTAACCCTAACCCTCTCCGGTGTCTATATAAACCAGAGGGCTTTAGTCCGTAGGACAACTTCATCATACAACAATCATACCATAGGCTAGCTTCTAGGGTTTAGCCTCCTCGATCTCGTGGTAGATCTACTCTTGTACTACCAATATCATCAATATTAATCAAGCAGGACGTAGGGTTTTACCTCCATCAAGAGGGCCCGAACCTGGGTAAAACATCGTGTTCCTTGCCTCCTATTACCATCCGGCCTAGACGCACAGTTCGGGACCCCCTACCCGAGATCCGCCGGTTTTGACACCGACATTGGTGCTTTCATTGAGAGTTCCTCTGTGCCGTCGCAATCAGGAAGGATGCCTCTTCCCGTCTTTAAAGACGGCGCCGTTACTAAGGGAGCCTTGGCTGTCGGCCAAACTCTCCGGCTAGGCGGTTTTCTCATGACCGCCTGTTCGGCCGTTGCGCCGACGGTGACCTCTCGGGTCATCAAAAGCAATCTTCACGTCAGCTCGGAACTCGTCGAGCAGTTAGATCCAATGGAGCTCTCTTCCGTAAACGAGCTCTTGGATCGCATCGCCGCCTTGGGGGTCACTACGGATTATGACCAGATTGGGCTTAAACCCGATCTAAGAGAAATTAATTCTCCCCAAGTCACCCATCACGTTGCCGTGGTAGAGGCACAGTGCGGCGACTCTTCATCTATCTTAAGGACTAGCTACGTCCGGATTCCCGATCCCTCCAAGCCGGATACCCGCGGAGGGGAGGATGTAACTCAAGACCTGAACTTAGAATCAGGCAACGGGCTAGATTCACTGGACAACATCCAAGAATCCAAACTTCAGAGTTCGGAAACTCCTTGGCCTCTGAGTCTTAGATTGGGTGAAGTTCCGGACTTAATTCCACCCACCCACCCGAACATAAGCGATCTATCCCAAATCAGGCAAAAGCCCGAAGAAACAGTACATCATTACTGGGCAAGGTTCCTCCTGGTTATGAACAGGATAAAGGACTGCCGCGAGGAAGACGCAATCTCAATCTTCTGCAATAATTGCACGGACAAGGGAATCCTCAACGCCACAGGTCGTCGTGATCTTACACGCTTCGCTGACTTGGCGTCCATAGTACAAAAGTACTGTGCGATGGAAAGCGCCCGGAAAACCGAAACTAAATTTTGGGACAATCCGGCCCTGAATAGAAACCTCGTCCGAAATAAAAGGGTGCATCATCATCAGACACCCGGGTTAAAAACCAAAAAACCAAAACCCTCTACAGGGCATGGAACCGTACTGGAGGGATGGCTTAATGGACCCTGTAAAATTCATAGTACAGAGGACGCCACACCAACTCATAGCCTTAGAGCATGTTGGATACTCCGGCAGGTGGCCAAAAGGGGCGAAGATCTCCTAATTCCGGAGGCCGCAGAAAGCCACCTCAGGGACTCCAGTACAGTCTTAACAGTCTTCGAGACTTTCGCATCAAATAATATGCGAAAAAGAACACTCCGCAGCCTCGCCGAAGTCTATCAAGTAGCAACAATAAACCCATGGAGTGACACGGCTATTACTTTTAATGCCAGTGATGAACCTAAATTCCGAACAGCTCGAGCACCAGCCGCATTGGTACTCAGTCCTATAGTGGACGGCTTTCGCCTCACCAAGGTACTCATGGACGGAGGCAGCGGATTGAACCTCATTTATGAGGAAACCCTTCAAAAAATGGAAATAGACTGGAACCGCATTGAGCGAAGCAGCACAACCTTTAGAGGAATAATCCCCAGTCGGGAAGCGCGCTGTGCAGGAAAAATCACACTAGATGTGGTGTTCGGCACGCCGGATAATTATAGGTCCGAAGAGGTCACATTCCAAGTGGCCCCGTTCAGTAGCGGATACCACGCTCTGCTGGGGCGGGAAGCGTTTACAATCTTCCAAGCAATACCCCATTACGGGTACATGAAGCTCAAGATGCCCGGGCCGAACGGAATCATCACTCTCGCTAGTGATCCGGACATAGCACTCCGCGCCGAAAACAAGACAGCCGCATTGGCCCTTGAGGCACTGTCCGAAGCCCTAGCGGCTGAGGAACTGACTACGCTGCGCTCCACGGTAAACAGGGACGATGTGATACTCGACAGAAGATCCAAGTCCACCTCTTTTAAACCAGCGGATGAAATAGTCAAATTCCAGGTCCATCCAACGGACCCCAATAAAACAGCTTCCATCGGGGCACGATTAAACCCCGATGTAGACGCCGCACTGCGAGAATTCCTACGGGAGAACTGGGACATTTTTGCCTGGCACCCTTCAGACATGCCAGGAATCCCACGCAGGCTGGCCGAACACAGCTTAAATATCCTAAAAGGATTCAAACCTGTCAAACAAGCCCTTCGGCGTTTCTCTGAGCCCAAGAGACAGGCAATGGGAGAGGAGCTAGCCAAACTATTGGAGGCCGGATTCATCAGAGATATAAAACATCCGGACTGGCTAGCAAACTTGGTGATGGTACCAAAGAAGGACAAATCCTGGCGCCTGTGCGTTGACTTCAAAGACCTTAACAAGGCTTGCCCAAAGGATCCCTTCCCCCTCCCCCGCATCGATCAAATTATCGACGCCACTGCAGGACACGATTCGTTGTGCTTCCTCGACGCATACTCCGGTTACCATCAAATCAAGATGGCCGAGTCAGACCAAGCCGCAACAGCATTCATCACCCCATACGGCCCATTCTGCTTCAACACAATGCCTTTCGGGCTCAAAAACGCCGGCGCAACATATCAGCGCATGATTCAGACATGTCTGGCAAACCAGATCGGCAAAACAGTAGAGGCATACGTGGATGATGTGGTCGTAAAAACAAGACATGTCGAATCTCTAGTAGACGACTTGAGGCTTACATTTGACAACCTCCGAGCATATGACATCAAGCTAAATCCGGAAAAATGCGTTTTCGGCGTTCCAGCCGGAAAGCTCTTGGGCTTCATTGTATCCGGTAGAGGAATCGAAGCAAATCCAGCCAAGATCCGAGCTTTGTCACAATTGGATATCCCAAAGGACCTCAAACAAATACAAAAATTAACCGGATGCGTGGCGGCTCTAAGCCGCTTTATCTCCCGGTTGGGAGAAAAGGCGCTACCCCTCTATCGCCTCCTTCGGCGCACCGAACACTTCGAGTGGACGGATGCCGCCACGGCCGGACTCGAGGAAATAAAAGCCATATTGGCAACAAACCCCGTCCTGGCCGCGCCAAACATCGGCGAACCAATGCTATTGTACATTGCAGCAACCCATCAAGTTGTCAGCGCAGTACTCGTCGTCGAACGGGAAACGGACGGACACAAATTCCCCCTTCAAAAGCCGGTTTACTATGTGTCCACTGTCCTCACCCCATGCAAATCACGGTACCCACATTATCAAAAGATTGCATATGCGGTATTCATGGCATCCCGGAAGCTACGACACTACTTTCAAGAGTGTTCAATCACAGTAGCATCGGAAGTACCACTCAACGATATTATAAACAACCGTGACGCAACGGGCCGGATTGCAAAATGGGCCATCGAGCTCCTCCCGTTCGACATAACTTATAGGCCACGGCGAGCTATCAAGTCGCAAGTTTTGGCCGACTTCGTCGCAGAATGGACGGAGGCCGAACTCCCTAAAGAGTACGGCACATATTCAAACTGGATCATGCACTTCGACGGTTCCAAAATGTTGGCCGGACTTGGGGCCGGCGTCGTTTTGACGTCCCCCACAGGAGACACAGTTCAATATGTACTCCAGATTATGTACACGGACTCCAACAATGCAGCCGAATACGAGGCCCTTTTACATGGTCTCCGGATGGCAGTATCCATGGGCATTCAACGCCTAGAGGTGCGCGGGGATTCGAACCTCGCGATATCCCAAATAAATGGAGACTTCGATGCCAAGGATCCAAAAATGGCAGCTTACCGCAACGCCGTCCTCAAAATGTCAGCTCGGTTTGAGGGGCTCGAATTTCACCATATAGCCCGAGAAAACAATCAGGCGGCAGACGTCCTGGCACGCATCGGCGCAAAACGCGATGCGGTCCCCCCCAACATCTTCCTGGAAAGGCTGTTCAAGCCATCCGTAGTATGGGAAGGGGAACATGGCAATATTAGCCCGGACCCAACCGCACTGTCCGACGCCGAACAATCTGACATAATCGGAGGCTCTGCCAATGAAATCACAACCTCAGCCCACGTACTAATGGCCGTTATCGCCCCGTGGACAGAACCATTCCTAGCCTACCTTACTAGGCAGGAACTCCCAGAGGACCAAAACGAGGCACGCTGTATAGTGCGGCGATCTAAAGCCTATAAAGTCCATGAGGGAGAACTTTATAAGAAAAGCACTACCGGAGTCCTTCAAAGGTGCATCTCCGAAGAGGAAGGGCGGAACCTGCTGGCTGAAATTCATGCCGGACTCGGTGGCCATCACGCCGCAGCCCGGTCCCTTGTAAGCAAGGCTTTCCGTACAGGCTTTTATTGGCCGACGGCCCGGGCGGACGCTCAGGACTTGGTCCAACGATGCGCCGGTTGCCAGCTTTTTGCAAACCAAAGCCATATGCCACCCACCGCCCTCCAAACTATCCCCATCACTTGGCCTTTCGCGGTCTGGGGGCTTGACATGGTGGGACCCCTTAAAGGCGGAACCCACAAGAAAAAATACTTACTGGTCATGGTGGATAAGTTCACCAAATGGATAGAAGCCAAGCCTGTTAAGACGGCCGAATCCGGACCTGTGATAGACTTTATATCCGGGGTCGTACACCGTTATGGCGTCCCCCACAGCATCATCACCGATAACGGCACGAACTTTACGGCCGATGAGGTAAAACTCTGGTGCAAAAACATGGGCATCAAGCTCGATTATGCTTCCGTCTATCACCCACAAACTAACGGTCAGGTCGAACGTGCAAATGGTCTCATCATGAGCGGCATCAAACCCAGATTAGTGCGGTCCCTCAAGGAATCTAACACGCACTGGGTAGAGGAGCTCGACTCCGTACTCTGGGGGCTGCGGACCACGCCGAATCGCACCACCGGATACACACCATTTTTATGGTGTACGGCGCAGAGGCAGTCTTGCCCTGCGACATAATTCATGACTCACCTCGAGTGCGCATGTACGAAGAAAGGGAAGCCGAGCTCGATCGGCAGGACAGTTTGGACGCCTTAGAGGAGGAGCGCGACGTGGCAAAAGCCCGTTCCGCATTCTATCAACAGCAGGCTCGAAGATATCAAAGCAGAGAAGTGCGGGCCAAAAACTACAACGTTGGCGAATTAGTTCTACGCCTGCCGGACAAGAAAAAGGACAAGCTGAAGCCCAAGTGGGAAGGTCCCTTCATAATCGACCAAGTCCTGACTGGTGGAGCATACCGCCTGCGAGATGCGTCGGATAACCGACTCGAGCCGAACCCATGGAACGCAGCCCGTCTCCGAAGATTCTATGCCTAGCGCCGGACTCTGTGTTTGTCTCCTTCCTCTGTCCATTTTTTACATTTTCTGTCTTACATTTCTCTCCTTCCCCCCTTTTCTTTTATAGCCCTTAAAGGCTCCTCAAGTGACGTGCTACTCGCGCTCATTAAACCTGGGGGCTTCTTTAACAGAAGCTTATTTATACGGGCTTCATGCCCACCACATGTGTCAAACTTCCGCATGTACCTTTTCTTCACCATTATATGCATCGATATGACTTAAGTTTTGGCCAAGCTGGGTTGCCTGGCTCCTGTGCTTACCCCTACGTTCCCGATTGTTCGGCTAGGTGGTAAAGGGAGCACCTCTGCGATTGTTACTGCCGGATCAGCCGGATGTGTACCTCAGACTGGGTGAAGCCGAAAGCTAGCGTTCTTAAGGGAATATTCGGTCGGTGAACTAAAAGATGACCTTTTTTACTTATTTATATATATGCCCCCAGATGATTTTCCTGCGTTTGCAGTCCGGACATGCACTTTAGGGCATGCCTCCCAGAGAAAGGAACCCCTAACGGAACTATTCTCTCTGGAAGATGTTTCTTACTAACCATGTAATATAACATAACTAGTTGGGCACTTGTCTGATAAAGCACTAATGACCCCTACGCCTGGTCTCCATGCATACCCCGGTTCTTACATAACCGGTAGGGTATTCGGACACACTCCGGACCGTCAGGTCCTGAGGTTGAAGCGAAAAGGTCGGCAACGACAAACGATCTACAATCCGGCTAGAAGGCATTACACATGTCAATTAAAAATTACATAGTCACTCTGACTGATTGTATTCCTCTTCAATACCATCTAACAGGCTGTCTAACTTACAGTCCTGCTGGGAATACTTGGCGGCCAATTCTACTTGGCCGTACACTAAGCTTACAGGGATCTCCTTCCCGTCAGGCCCCACAGGTCCGACCTCGGCCATGTGGTTTGGGTCAGACTTCGTGTACCGCGTCTTCACCATGGCCCAGGCCTCCCTAGCGCCTTGTCGGCAGGCCGATATCTTCCACAACCGGAAGCGCCGCCGAGCTCCCTTAAGCTTCTCCGAAAGCTCTCCAAGGCCCTCGGGCATGGAGTGGGAAGGCCATAAGGCTTGGGCAACGCCTCGCATCGCCTGCCGAACTCGCTCGTGCAGTTGCGAGAGCTCGGGAAGAAGGTCACCCGTAGAACCGGGCATCTCCTCTGCAGGACGACCCGTTAGCATACCTACAGACATTACTCTGTTAGTCGACTTCCTCGCCGAACTCTTTTCTTTCAAAGATTCGCTTAAGCACTTACTAAATATGCCGCGTCGAAGCCGCTGATTCTCCTTAGTGGAGTCCGACAGCTGGCCACGAACATCTTTAAGTTCAACGTCCAGCTTGGTGTTGGCATCCTGAAGATCATTCTTCTCCCGCCTCACCCTTGTCAGCATACTCTCACCGGCCTTTAGCCGGCGTAAGAGTTGTTGCCTCTCCGGATCCAGTCCGGCGCCATCTGCAATATGATTTGCCAGATTTACACCCACGCCGCACTTCGCAAGATACTAATCTTTCGAAGTGTATCTTACCAGAGGGGGTCTCTTTGGGCTCCCCTGCCGCGGCTAGTGCGGCCTCCAGTTGGGCTTTGCACTCTTCCAGCTCCTGGGACAGTACGGTATTCTTCTCTGTGAGAACCTGCATAACAAATGATCCTTAAATCAGTTACTCTAACTGTTTCAAGTCTCGGGGGCTACTGGTATATATATATATATATTTACCAAAAAATTTCTTACCCGTATGTCTTTTACATATTGCTCCGTGGCTCTGGCTAAACCATTTTGAGCGGCACGGAGGTACGCATCTCCCGAATTGAAGGCATCTAATGCCTCTTGGGAGAAACAAGCGTCGCGAAGAACTGTCCGGCGACGCCTGTGGTTCATGGCACTCTCCACCTCGGAATTGGTGGCAGACAGCCTGTCCGCATCCTCTGTCGGAGGAGCGTCCGGTGCGCGCCTTGTGTTCGTTTCCGCTTCCGGGCCAGGCGTTGGAGCCTGGCTGGTGGAGGCGCGATTGGCAACCTCTCCGGATGTAGTCCGGCGAGGTCTCTTCGTCCTGAAGATAGCACGAACGTTAATATGCCCTGAAGGAATAACACCAGGGAAAAAGAGGGTGCGCTATACCTTTGCGCCGGTGTCTCAGTCCGGACTACATTCCTTTTTACCCCACGGGGCCCTGCGGCCCCTCGTTGGCTAGCCGCCGCAGGTTCGGCCTCCCGCCTCGGAAACCTCCCCTGCAAAACACGGTCGTTGTCAGGAAAACTGAAATGCGTGAGAATGGATTCCTTCTCAAGGGGATGAGACTCCGCTCTCTGTTACCTGGGAGGCCGGAATTAACCCTGGGTAATCAGCCGTAATGGCCACCAAGGTATTGTCCTTGCTTAGCTGATGAAACACCCCGTCGATCAGCTCCACCGATATGTCCGGATCCTCTTCGGAGTCCGGATCGAGGGACCGTTCTGGATCCTCGGGCTGTGGGGGACGGCTGTTTATATCCTTTACTTCCTGACGCAGTTCCTGCGTTGAAGTCGTTAGACTACATATTTAATCATGGGAATATAAAACGGATGGGCAAGCACAATTGTCCACTTACCCAACTCGGAGGGTTGTACATAGTAAATCCGCCCTGCGGGTTGACGCGGAGGAATTCCTCCTCTTCTCCCTTGTACAAAGAGGATAAGATCTTTACTAGAGCGGCAGCTGAGGCTGGCCCCTTACGACCATAACGGGTGGCGTCATCCTCCCCGTTAAAATCCCACATGGGGTGGCCTCTATATTGAAGCGGCTGCACCCCCCGCATAATGCATGCGGCCATGACTCCAATCATGGCTAGTCCGGAATGAGCCAATAGTCTTATCTGGCCCATCAGGTGAAGGACGTCCCTGTCGCCTTCTCTTTGAGAGCTCCGCGGACGCCAGCTTAGGCGTTTCTTTAAGGGAGCACTGTTGAATTCGGGGAGACCGACCCGGATAGGATCCGGCAGCGGGACATCATCTATATAAAACCATTCCGAAGGCCAGTCCTCGGACGCCTTCTTTGGGGTTCCGGATAGATATCCGGTCCCGGGGATACGCCACACTTCGGCTCCGCCCACTTGATATATGGACCCCTCTTGAGAGCGGGGCACCAGGCAGAATAACCTCCTCCACAACGCGAAATGAGCCTCAACACCCAAGAATAGCTCGCAAAGGGCGACGAAGCCCGCGATATGCAATATAGAGCCGGGCGTGAGATTGTGCAGCTGGAGGCCGTAGAACTCCAGAAGCCCACGGAGAAATGGATGAATTGGAAATCCAAGTCCTCTTATTAGATAAGGGACGAGGCACACCCGCTCTCCTTTGGAGGGATTGGGGGTGCTCTCCGCTTGCTCTCCGCCATTATAGGTGGCGAGTCCGGCTCGGACCGGGACCATATAGGCCTGAGGGAGAAATCCCTTGGCCTGAAGCGACACTAGCTCGCTGTGCGGGATGGAGCACCTCTCCCAGTCTCCAGGTTTAGGACTGGAAGGGCGAGAGGAGGAGCTGCGACGGCTGGCCATGTTGGAATGGACCTTTGCTGGAGGCGCTCTGATGATTACTCGCGGAGAGGAGAAGGTGTGGTTTGGATCTGAATCCCCATCCCATTAAATAGGCGGCTCGTTTATGCGGCTAGGGGTGTGAATGTAAAAACACCCCAACTTTTCGCATTCGTTTGACACGTGGAAGACGGCCATTATTGGGCGTGGAAGCCAAGGTGCGCTACATTGCGAAAATCGGACACTATTTAGCAGGTACACGGAATTTGGAGAAGAACCCGCCTTGCAATGCCGAAAACAATCCGCGCACCGGACTTGTCGTCATTGAAGCCTGGTTCGGGGGCTACTGAGGGAGTCCTGGATTAGGGGGTGTCCGGGTAGCCGGACTATACCTTCAGCCGGACTCCAGGACTATGAAGATACAAGATTGAAGACTTTGTCCCGTGTCCGGATGGGACTTTCCTTGGCGTGGAAGGCAATCTTGGCGATGCAGATATTTAGATCTCCTACTATTGTAACCGACTTTGTGTAACCCTAACCCTCTCCGGTGTCTATATAAACCGGAGGGCTTTAGTCCGTAGGACAACTTCATCATACAACAATCATACCATAGGCTAGCTTCTAGGGTTTAGTCTCCTCGATCTCGTGGTAGATCTACTCTTGTACTACCCATATCATCAATATTAATCAAGCAGGACGTAGGGTTTTACCTCCATCAAGAGGGCCCGAACCTAGGTAAAACATCATGTTCCTTGCCTCCTATTACCATCTGGCCTAGACGCACAGTTCGGACCCCCTACCCGAGATCCGCCGGTTTTGACACCGACAATGGGCGTGCGTGCTTCGCCACCCCCCTCCCCCCGCCTACTTATGGGCTCGTGGGCTGAGAAGCCGATGGGGCAATCGTGGGATTAACTGCGCCCAGGGCCCCATGACCCCCACGATTTACCGCACAAAGTTACTGCGTGCGGTAACCGCGCAGTAACCCCAACCGTCCGCATGGCTACAACGGATCCCTTCACATGCCGAGGCGCGGTAGTGGCGGGCCCCACCTGTAGGCCTGTCCCGTCGCGCGCATGGGTGGGCAGACTGGCCCAGCCACGTGGCGCCTCGCGACGGGTCCCCAACGGGCGGCAACCTGGAGGCTTGTCAGGCACGCCGCTTGGACTCCGCCGCGATGTTCAAACTTTTTCAGGGGCAAGTCGGTCTTAAACAAGTCCGACTCCAACTAGTCGGCTTGACAGAAGACGGCGAGCGGGGCCCAGATCCAACCGCCGAAAAGAAGAAATTGTTGAGGCTCCTCGACATATCACCCTTGGTGCCTCACCAGCTTCGGGGACTACTGCCGGAGTAATGGGCCACGGGTAGGCTAACCCAGGCCCAGAACCTTTCAAGACATCAGGGCAGGCTGCGCCCCTCAAGACCCCAGGACAAGGAGCCGCCTTCTGAGAGTCAGCGGCGAGGCGGCCGACTGCCCACTCGCGGCCGAGTCCCGGGGACGTCTTCAGGATGAGCCGACTCCTAACTGGCGACTTCCAGAGAAGCCAACCATGGGGAGTCAGCCCGCGACGCCAACAACCCCCATGCCCTCATAAAGAGGGACGGGACGGGGAGTGGCCACAGTAAGGTCCACTCCCTCCCTTTTCCAAGGGCAGGCGTGGCCACAGTACGCCGCACCCGCGGAGATCTCCGCCCGGCGCAACACTGTTGCCATGTCGGCCCTGACGTCAGCCCCAGTGGGCGGAGTCCTGCGCCCACGACGGTCTGCCGGTACGACCCAGGGACGACGGGTCCCACTAGTCGGCAGGCGTACTAAAGACGGCGAGAGCGCCATCAGACGGCCCAGTTGGGAGTTGGCCCCCAGGAGTCGGCCAACCCCTTCCACGGGCCCCACGTGCCATTAACCAGACGCGACAGGGAGTGGCAATAGTGATCGCCTGCCAGACGGCGGGGCTGTTGCCACGACCCCATGACCGAGCCCGCGTCATTAGAAGCACGGCTACAGTAATCTGCAGCCGGCAAGACCTGCCCGCGGCGGACGCGGCCTGTCGGCTCCATACAGAGACCCTTTGTAAAACAAGGAGAAACATTGCTCAATGTTGTCAAGATATGCATGGTTTTGAAACCAGACTATCAGACATTTGCTATGTTGTTCAGGAGCCTAGGGGAAATGAAGGCGAGGGTTATGGTGCTCCATCGAACAATACAGCATGAAAACGTAATAGTCAGGTCAAATGAACTGAGCTTCTGAACTTCTGGTGGTGCATTTATCTGCTAGACTATTAAGTTTTATGCCAACCTTCCTTTTTTTATATAGTTGTAATTTGTTGTGGTGCGATACAAAATTTATTCTTAACGTGCAGCCACCGGCTGAAGAAAACAGCAAGCCATTTTTGTATAGTGTAGGGTGTTCCCTATATTTGCACTGGTTCGCCTTAATAGCCTAGCGTCAGTTTCGGCCTTATTTATTTCCTAGTCTTCTTTTTCCCTGGTTTGCTAGTGGCCGCAACTACCATGGGCCATATACGGGCCGTAGGATCCATGGGTCTCCTACGGGCCGTCGATAAATGGACCTGTAATCGGTGGGCCTTGGGCCATCGGATAAATGGGTCTACATGGGCCGTAATTGGGCGTAATTGGTATCGGCCTAGCACGGTAACAGGCCATTAACAGGCCGTAGGACATCAAAGGCTTAATTCTGTCACAGGCATAACGGGTCATTAATGGGCCAGAATATAGGACGGGCTGGAAACGGCGCAACGGGTTAACATGCCAGAAATGGGCCGACTCTTGCCATGGGCCGAATTTGGCCCATTAGGGTAACATGCCAGTAATGGGCCGACTCTTGCCATGGGCCGAATTTGGCCCATTAGGGGAACATGCCAGTAACGGGCCAGAAGTAATCGAGGGCCGAAAAGGAGCCCAAGAATGTATGGGCCTTCAATAGGCCGAAAGCTAACACAGGCTGGAAACGGCCCTTGTAAATCACGGGCCGTTAACGGGTATAAAGAAAATTACTCTTCATTATGGGCTAGAGTCACCGTGGGCCTGTAAAGTGCCGAAAGATACGAAGGCCTCATATGGGCCGAAAGACGTCGTGGGCCATACATGGGCCGAAAGTGAAATGGGCTGGTGTTATATTCGACGGCCCACATGACGTTGTTGGGCCGATTTCCTTTAGGGCCTAACGGGCCGTGAGTTAACGGGCCGTAAAATGGGCTATTTGCGAAGAGACCGTTAACATGCTTTTCATGGGCCAGCCTGTTAACTTTTGACCGAGTCAAACGGGTCGGCTTTGTAAGCTAAATGGGCCAGTGGTGGGCCGTGGCACGTGTCGACATATCATAGGCGCCTATCTGACCCACTGACAAGCTGACACGTGTTTCGTCCGGCCAATAAGAATTTTACACATGGAAATTTCCCATTGGCCGGGTATGTTAACGGGTTATCGGATCCAAAACCCGACCCGATAGCTTAACGACGTTCCGTTACGGTGGATGCCACGTGTCGGTCACCCTTGACGAAAGCACTTCTGTGACGCACGATTTATCGTCATGGAAGTGGACACTTCCATCATGATAATTTTGGTAATACCATGGAACACTTCTACGACAGCACAGGTATGACTATCTTGATTCTGTCATAAATTTGTCATGGATGTACATGCATGACAAAAAATGCGACCTACTGTGATAAACACGTATCATCACGGAAGTGTATTTTTTTTGTATTGTTGGGGCGATTTGTAGGAGTTCAAAGGGATTATTTTTGGGAGCCTCAGTACTGGTATTGAGGCATATTACGGATCCGGAGACGCTAGAAGCAATTGCGATCAGTGAAGGCTTAGCACTAGCGGAGGACCTCTACCAACGGCGTATTCATGTTGCATCAGACTGTAAACAGGTGGTGGAGTCTCTGAAGAAGGAGAATGCGTCCTCCTATGGAGCTATTGTGCATGAAATAACAAACCACTCCTTAGATTTTGATATTTGTAAGGTTAGCCATGAATTTAGGAGCTCAAATTATGAAACTCAAAACTTAGCGAAGCATGCTTTATCTCTCGGGGTTGGACGCCATGTGTGGCTGGGCCACCCCAGAGATCTTTCCTCTGTCCCTGTAAACAATGTGATGGCTTAATAAAAAGCTTCATGAGGTTGCCTCAAAAAAACAGTGCACACACCCCACCCCTCCTCCTCGTGCCCTACCCCTTCCTTCCTTCCCCTTGCCCCCAAATTGCTCTGAACGGAATCCCCTCCTTCCCTTGCACCTCCTCTCCTCATTAAGAAGGCCATTAATGCCTCGGATTTTCTCGCCGGAGATCCGAACTTGTCGTTTTTGCTCGCCATGGATGCATGCACCTGGACACCCCCTCGTCCCATAAATACCTCCCTCATGTTGCCCTATTTGCCCTCGCCCAAAGCCCTCTCCTATGGGAGCTTATGCCCCTCCCTATCCCGCATAATTGCTCGTCGGAGTTCATACACTCCGGCGGCTTCTCCACCGTCGCCCGAGGCTCGGTTGGTCCTTCCTCGTCCTCCCCTGAGGTTGATGTGATCTCATCTCCACCATCCCGTGCTCTCCCTCCTCCAGAAACCCCCGCAACCTCGGATCCGATCTTCTTCCCCAACTTCGGCGACTACTCTGGTGAGATCCAAGAAATCTCGTATTTTTTTCCAGAAAAGTAGCAATCTTAAAAAATTCATATTTATTAGTATACTTATCCAAATTTAGTGATTCGTTTATCTGTAGTTTCAAAATTTTATGAAGTTTCTGTTTGTGCCTTGAAAATTTGAGTATTTTAAATATGAATTTGCATGAATTTGCTTCAAACCTTGAATTGTGAATATCTTGAGTTTAAAAGCATATTTTATGTTGATTCTTTTTGCTCCTGGTCACTAGGACCTTTGCCTATCAAGTAGTATTTAGTATTTTATTTTTAGGTTAATTCAAATTAGGGTTTTAGCATAACAACACTGTTTTGCTTATATAGTTGTTTTAGTCATTAAATTATTGCTTTTAATTATTTTTAGCTGATTTTTGTAGCTTTTTACATGTTGCTATATGCCTCTGTTAGACTACAGTAGATAATTTTTTATATTAATTATTAGTATTTATCTACTATTTTTGTATTGGTTTGCTTAGCTCATAGTGATAGTTTATAGAAATAGTTTTATTTGATTTAAAAGTAATTATTTTTGCCATTTTATTGTAGTTAGTTTTTGCTTGTGTCAAATAGCAATAATTTAGTTTTGGGGAATTACTTAGTATTGTTTAGTATTGTTTGAATGTATTCATGATTGTTATAATTGTTTAATGTTAACTAGATAGTTATAATAGTTTTAAAATTATTTCTTTTTGCTAGTTAATAATTTAGTAAATTACTTTATGTTGTTTTATTAGAGTTTTATTTTCTTTGTGGTAGAAAAGTTATTTATAATAATGTAGTGTTGTTATGAGAGTTATTGGTTGATATTGTGTGTGTTTGTTTTCCCTGGTTTTTTCTTTAAAGTTTTCTTTGGTTTTTTATTTTTGGATTTCTTTGATTTCATTATTGTTTTCTCTATTACTTTTATGTGATTAAGTGTTATTTTGATTGATAGTATTGATTGCTTATGTGGATACTATGTTTGATTATATAGATTTTCTCGGAGTGATGAATAGTTTTATCAAGTTTCCAAGAGCGTTAATATCTTCATCAACTTAGCAGTCAAGTTCGCTTTGACCATGTTATTCATACCTATGTTTTATTGCATTTAGTGTCACCATTCATAATCCCTCTAGTAGTGATATTGACTTCTTGTAGTTGAGTAGAATGCATGAGGTAGGAACCCATCTCATTATTATCAAGCCTGAGATGTTATGTAGTTTTTAATGCTACACTATAGTAGATGGGCTTTGGTATGAGTGCTCAAGAGTGGTGTGAGATAGAGGACTCTATGTCAATTTCGACAACTTCATGATGGTATCTTCAAGGACTGCATCTTCAAGGCCTGAAGACTTCAAGACTCGAGACAAGATTTTCAATACACACTACTGGGTGGAATGGATGAACAGCGCCCTGGAGTACCCAGTGGTTAGCCTAGGTGTTGCTGTATAAGAGCCAGTTAATCACGCGGAAAGCTCCACCCAGACTCAAAAAGACGGAAGAATACTTCATGCCCAGAAGCTTACCTGTGCACCGTAAGTCATTATGTGCTCTGGCTTGGTTGACCTTAGTTGTGACTCTGGCTGGGACAGTGCTAGCAGATGTAGAACTACGGTAGGATTGGATGAGCACTGGATAGTGGTCAGATGAACTCTTCGGAAGACCATATTTCGGTCGTCTTGTTCTGAAACACCCTAAAGTGCGAGAACGTAAAAAGAGGGATCGAATCTTGTGGGTAAAGTGCACAACACTCAACAGAGTTAACAATCTAATCAATTATCCGTGTCCCCGACTACGGACAATTTGAGCCTCTGGACTTGGATCTATCTCTAAACTCTCAACCCCGGACTGATAATTAATTGTGGGTAACATATGATTATTTTGGGCTATGAGGCATCGGTTGGCGAAACCATGTCATAGTAGAGAACTCCGTAGTAAAGACACCTGATATTTTTTTGATGTAATAAAACCAGCTTTTATGCAAAAACTCAGACACAGAGCCACAAAGCCATATTGCATATAGTATAGTTTTATCATCTGTTTCTCTTATTTGTTATCTTGCCGGTACATTCAATGTACTGACCTACACGGCTGCAACGTACCATGTTGTAGGATTTTCTACGACGAGTGAGTTTCGTTATAGGGTTATGGTCTACACTCAACCTGCTAATGGCGTTGATGGGACTCTACACCCATTTGATTGTTTCTGCTGAGACTTATGAGGTATATATAAGTTTTACATTATTTATACATGTAATTGCACTTTGATATATACATTGATGTACTCTATGTGCCAGCATACTAATCTAGAGATGGCACAGATACACAAAGCCTTGTCCATTTGAGGTCGGGTCGTTACAGATCCTCGGGAGGAGACCAGGGGGCTACGAGAGCACCACAAGCCCAGCAGGCACGCCCCCTGAGCTTGTGGGATCCACAGAGCTCCGTTTGACCTAATTCAAAATCAATAAATTCCCATAAATCCTGAAACCAATGGAGCCACCTGAAATAATTTTTCCGCCGCCACAAGCTTCTGTTCTTCCGCAATCCCACCTGGAGGCCTTTTTCGGTACTTTGTCAGAGGGGGAATCAATCATGGAGGGATTCTGCATCATCCTTGCTGCCCTCCAATTATGTGTGGGTAGTTTACCACATACCTATGGGTCCATAGCTAATAGCTAGATGGTTCTTCTTTCTCTTTGATCTTCAATACAAAGTTCTCCGTGATCTTCATGGAGTTCTATCCGATGTAATTTTTTGCGGTGTGTTTGTTGGGATCCGATGAATTGTGGGTTTATGATCAGATTATTCATTGAAAGTAATTGAGTCTTTGTTGTACTTTATTATGCATGATTGTTATAGCTTTGTATTTCTCTCCGATCTATCCGTTTGGTTTGGTCAACTAGATTGATTTATCTTCAGTGGAAGACGTGTTTTATAATGGCTTCAATCTTGCGGTGTCCTCACCTGATGCAGAAGGGGTAGCGAGGCACATATTTGTATTGTTGCCATTAAGGTTAAAATGACGGGGTACATTCATATTGCTTCAGTTTATTTTGTCTACATTATGTCATCTTGCTTCATGCATTACTCTCTTTGTTATGAACTTAATACCATAGATGTATGCCATATAGCGGTCGATTGGTGGAGTAATAGTAGTAAATGCAGAATCATTTTGGTCTACTACTCACGGATGTAATGCCTATATACATGATCATTCTCATGAATAACGTCATAACTATGTGCTTTTAAATCAATTTCCCAACAGTAGTTTGTTCACCCACCGTATGCTATGTTTCAAGAAAGAAGCCTCTAGTGAAAACTATGGCGCCCGGGTCTACTTTTATCATATTACAAAAACCAAAAATACCTTGACGCAATTTATTTAATTTTATTTTGTTTTGTAATTTATATATCAATCACTACCAGATTTGATCCTTGCAAGTAATGAGTTCAAGGGGATTGACAACCCTCTTGCCCGCGTTGGGTGCAAGTATTTGCTCGTGTGTAGAGGTCTTGTTCACTAGACATGGTGTGATTTTCCTATTGGTTCGATAACCTTGGTTCTCGCTGCGGGAAATACTTATCAGCTACAATACTGCTTCACCCTTCATCTTCGAGGAAAGTCCCAACACAACTCACAATTAGCAGACGCAGAGATGCAGCGCTTGCGGTGGATGGTGCGGGCGCTGTGCACAAAACTGAGCACTGCATGCTGCTCGTCAACGATGCATGGGTCACCACGACCATGACCGCAATGACATCTTTGAACGCCCTCTATGTTAAGAGATGGTCCTTCGTCAGCCGGTGCTCCTCGAGGAGCGCCAGGTTGTACCATTCCATCTCCTACATCAGACGAAACACGGACACCGGCGACTTCTCCTCCTGCTCCTCCGGCTTTGACAACACTCGATTGTAGTTGTAGGATCGAAAGTATGTCTAGACGGGGGGTGATTAGACTACTTGACCAAATAAAAAACTTAACCTTTTCCCAATTTTAGTTCTTGGCAGATTTTAGCTATTGTAGGACAAGTCAAGCAATCATCACACAATTCAAGCAAGCATGCAAAGAGTATATTGGCAGCGGAAAGTAAAGCATGCAACTTGCAAGAATGTAAAGGGAAGGGTTTGGAGAATTCAAAAGCAATTGGAGACACGGATGTTTTTCCCGTGGTTCAGATAGGTGGTGCCATCCTACATCCACGTTGATGGAGACTTCAACCCACGAAGGGTAACGGTTGCGTGAGTCCACGGAGGGCTCCACCCACGAAGGGTAATGGTTGCGCGAGTCCACGGAGGGCTCCACCCACGAAGGGTCCACAAAGAAGCAACCTTGTCTATCCCACCATGGCCATCGCCCACGAAGGACTTGCCTCACTAGCGGTAGATCTTCATGAAGTATGGGATCTCCTTGCCCTTACAAACTCCTTGGTTCAACTCCACAATCTTGTCGGAGGCTCCCAAGTGACACCTAGCCAATCTAGGAGACACCACTCTCCAAGAAGTAACAAATGGTGTGTTGATGATGAACTCCTTGCTCTTGTGCTTCAAATGATAGTCTCCCCAACACTCAACTCTCTCTCATAGGATTTGGCTTTTGTGGAAAGAAGATTTGAGTGGAAAGCAACTTGGGGAAGGCTAGAGATCAAGATTCATATGGTAGGAATGGAATATCTTGGTCTCAACACATGAGTAGGTGGTTCTCTCTCAGAACATATGAGTTGGAATTGTGTATGTGTTCTGATGGCTCTCTCCACGAATGAAGAGGAGGTGGAGGGGTAGTTATAGCCTCCACACAAAATCCAACCGTTACACACAGTTTTCCAATCTCGGTGGGACCGAATCAACAAACTCGGTCGGACCGAAAAGGTAAACCTAGTGACCGTTAGAGATTTTCGGTGGGACTGACATGCAACTCGGTAGGACCGATATGGTTAGGGTTTGGGCATAACGTAATCTCGGTGAGACCGATTACACAAACTCGGTGAGACCGAGTTTGGTAATAAGCTAACCAGAGAGTTGGTCAGGCAAACTCGGTGGGACCGATTTGCTCTTTCGGTGAGACCGAAAAGTTACAAAAGGGAAACAAAGAGTTTACATTGCAATTTCGGTGGGACCGATTCGCTCTTTCGGTGAGACCGAAAAGTTACGAAAGGGAAACAGAGAGTTTGCAATCCCATCTCGGTGAGACCGAGATCCCTATCGGTAGAACCGAATTGCTAGGGTTTGGCAGTGGCTTATGACAAGTGAAACTCGGTGGCGCCGGATAGAAAGAATCGGTAGGACCGAGTTTGGCTTAGGGTTTAGGTCATATGTGGATATGGGAAAGTAGTTGAGGGTTTTGGAGCATATCACTAAGCACATGAAGCAAGAGGCTCATTAAGCAACACCTCATCCCTCCTTGATAGTATTGGCTTTTCCTAGTGGACTCGGTCAGACTGAGTCATAGTTCGGTGGCACCGAGACTGCTAGGGTTTCACAGAGTTCCAAAATCGGTCACACCGATAAGTAATTCTCGGTCAGACCGAGTCTCACTTGTGCAATGGCATAAGCCAAATCGGTGGGACCGAGTTTTTCAACTCGGTGGGTCCGAGATGGTTTCGGCGGAAACCTAACCCTAAAATTTTCGAATCAAACCTAATCTACGAGCGCATTGACTGGATAGGAGTGTTTCAATCGTGGCAAGAATCATGATGATCACAATGTGCTAAGAATCGGATTGGAGGATAGCACAAAGATCGAGTCCATACCCTAGTTCGGCGGAGACTCGCTACGGCGGCAACGGCGGGGTAGAATTCCCGTTGACGGCGACGGAGACCAGCGACTGGAGGCGGCTGGCGGCGAGGAGACGATCCGGAGACCACGTTGGCAGAGCAGGCTATCACGCGGGCGAAGGGGTTCGGAGAAATTTCCAAATTTTTGCCCGTGACTATATATAGCCCGACCCTGTCGGTGTGACCGAGTGGAACAACTCGGTGGCACCGAGATGCAAAACTGTATACAGTTGTTGCAACTCGGTGTGACCGAATGGTTCAAATCGGTTGCACCGAGATCGAAAACCTAGATCAACTTAATGATCTCGGTAGGACCGAAAGTAGGGTATCGGTCAGACCGAGAATCATAAAGAGGTTTTGGAAGTTTAAGTCTATGACGAATCGGGGACTCCGAGCGCTCCTCACACAGAGTGGTTCGAATCTGACTTGATCAAATTTTGTGATGTAGCATGAATAGAGTTTGAGACGAGAAAAGCATAGATAGCTAGAGGAGGTTCTTAGGCATTCTTGTCCATCCACTTGGCAAAAAGAAATAAAACCAAACAATCAAAACAACAAGTGGATGTCCTCGAATGAGTAAAATATGCAACCAGCATGCTCACACAATAAGATGGCAAATGAAATATGTGACAAGGCATGCACAACCAATTCTAGCATCTATCAAGCAATTTGCGATGACAAGGTCATCTATATATGAGTATATTGACTTAGGAGTCAAGTGAGAACACTTGATCATAGGTCATACTCATCGTTTAAGCTCAAGTGGGTTACCACTTTTACATAAAGCATTGTTGTGTTCACATCTTTAGAGTTGCTTTAGCTCAAGTCTTAGAGTAAAGCTCCCCCTAGATGTGATATCCCCCCTTAGAGGGATGAACTAACCTCGGGTTTTGTCGATGATGACTTCATGTAGATGTTGAAGATGTGCATGCTCAATGTTGATGTAGATCACTTGGAGCTATCCATTTGAGTGAATTGCACTTTCAGTACCTGCATGGGTTAGTCCCACAAGGAACAAACAAGGATATCCATAGACATAGAGTGATGCACACACAAGATGATGTCCATGAAAACTTTTAGGTTACCTTGTCCCTTGTCTTACCAACAAAAGGGTTTGTGACTCCTTGAACTAGTGCAAGATGTGGAAGTTGATTGCACTTGTTCTTGCCAAAATGATAAGAGTGAAGTATGTTGGCGGAGTCACCCTCAAGAACTCTCTAGTTCTTCTTTTGGATCCACACCATTTTGATGGGAATCCTTGGAGTTGTAGTCGTACTTGATGAAGTGGAACTTGAAGTAGTCTTGGGAATCCACTTGACTAAGGTCTTAGGAGCTTCTTCAAATGCATCAATTTCCTCTTGAAGCTTGTCCTTGCCTTTTTGCTTGTAGTCTTGTGGTGGAAGATCATCTTGAGCTTGTGTCCCCTTGAAAGAAGTATCATACTTCTCTTGTTGAGGAACAAACTTTGTTTTGGGGTATTGATCTTCTTTCCACTCAACTTCATTGGCATTGTGTCTAACCATGGGAGGACGGACTATCTCAAAGACTTCATAGTAACTTTGTTTAGTGCTTGGATTCTTTCGTCAAAATTGGAAGAACCATGCACACTACCTTACCGTCGATAAATTTGTTAGATGAACATGCTGATTGTGTATGATGATTTGCACATTTTTCACTACTGTCAATGGTTGGTGTTGTTGGATAGATGGTGGTATTGTCAATGGTATAATTTTTGGTACTGCACTTTTTCTGCTACAATCTTTGGTACTGTCTATCTTTGTAGTTCAACCCTTTTTTAGCGAATGAAACTTTAAAACCATTCTATTTGTAATATGTAACACTTGATGATATTCGTAAATCACTTTCATGCTCATATTCGACCAGAAGCGGTTCAAAACAACAAAGTGTTAATAATTTTCAAACAATTTCTATCTAAGCGCAATATAGACATTTAAGTGCACAACTCAATCCACAGTCTCAGAAAAGAACTCAATGGCATTTTACGTAATCCTGTGCGAAAAGAACTGGCTCTGAATATTAGATAGTTCTACCCTTTGGCTCATGTACTGTTTTTTTTATAGTATAAATTTTTTGGCTCATGTACTGTTGGTACACCACGGGTGGACCGCAGGAGACCTGCCGCATCCGATTAGCATAAACTATTCCAACTGGGCCACAGCTCCAGAAAAGATATATTATCTCCGGATCAAACTAGCAAGAGCTCTCCCCTTTCACATGGAGCTGCTCGCTTTCGCTTATCCCATCCGTTTCTGCTTGTTCCGATCCAAGAATACATATATGACTGGACCACGTGGATGGATTTGGACAAAGTTCACTGTAACCCACACATATCTTAATACTAATGAAAGTAGTAAAAACGCAGCTAGTGACCGTACTTATACTCTTTATATACATACACTCGGAGATCCGATCAGGTCGGAGACTTTTCAGCCTCCCGTTTACGTGGAGTGCTAATTAACCCCTCTGATCTGGTGGTGGATATATCCTCCAACAAAAGTATCGATCAAGCTCAGCCAGAACGCCAACCATTTTAAATTCAATCAAAAGGAGAAAAGAAAGAACTCAGCAGGCAACAACAGCATCTCCATTTTCAAAACCAGCCGGAGGCCGGAGCGGCCGTGCCTCAAGTGTTCTATCTATCCGGGAAGGGAACTCGCCGCTGGGTCGAGGTGGTCGTTAGCACGTCAAGTTGTTTTTTCTCTCGAGCTCTCGTTAGCACGTCACGTTGACGTGGACGCGCGAGCGTGAAATCCGTAGCTATCCGGGCGTCCGCCTACAAAAGGGGCAAAGCGGTGCCATCATCTCCACTACTGCTCAGATTAGTCCTGACTCCTGAGCGGCTGAGCCAATCATACAGTGCGGCGTGTGCGAGCAGAGCTTCTATCTAGCAGAGAAGGGAAGGAGCGGGCAGGATGCTGGAAGGGAAGGCGACGGTGGAGGACACCGACATGCCGGCCAAGATGCAGCTGCAGGCCACCTCGGCGGCGTCCAGGGCGCTCGACCGCTTCGACGTCCTCGACTGCCGGAGCATCGCGGCGCACATCAAGAAGGTGAGCAACCATCCCAATCCCGCCGCCCAAATCTACACCTCCTGAATCTGCAGGTAACAAGCTAGGACAGTGCAAGCGCTGCCGAATGATTGGATCTGATTCGGACGGCTGCGCTGCAGGAGTTCGACACGATCCACGGCCCGGGGTGGCAGTGCGTGGTGGGCTGCAGCTTCGGCTGCTACTTCACGCACAGCAAGGGGAGCTTCATATACTTCAAGCTCGAGTCGCTCCGGTTCCTCGTCTTCAAAGGCATGGCGGAAGAGCAGCCGCTGCCGTGCTGATCTGCTGCGCCCTCTCCTGTTTTAACGGCCGTGTGGACTACTCGATGATTACGGGGCGGCAGCTAGCTACTACTAGTATCAACTCCAAATGCGCCAATGTAACTTATTTCAGCTTTGCATCGCAGTTCGCGACTGCGGTCTGAAACTCTGAATGCGTTGGATTTGTGGAATTGATTTTCTAGCATGATGTTCCACTTTTGATTCAGATGAATACAGATAAATTATGCTTCAGTATTGGTGAAGAATTGCTGCGGAATCAGTTGGCTTTTGGCTAATCGTAACTCACCTGTAAAACATAAGGAGATAAACGCGCTCCCTTTTTAGCTGCAAGAATTGGTGAAGAATATATATAAATAAAAAAATCAACAACAGAAATAGGATTTCCGACCTACCGGATTCGAACCAGTGACCTAAGGATTGATCTGCAAATACTACAGTCCTCCGCTCTACCAACTGAGCTAAGGTCGGATTGATGTTAGGGCGTCGTATCGAACATAGATTAAGGTGAGAACCATTTGAGTCCAATTAATTAAAACTTGGTTTATGCATGAAAAAGGCTTCGCTCGCTCCAAAACCTCTTTTATCCGAGTGCAGCATACAATTTGATGGGAGGGGATTGATGACGAGGTTAGTACAATACCTAGCACTGGGGCAATTCGATCATCGAATTTCAATGAGGCTGCAATCAGATAAACCGGCCACTGAGCAAAGAAGTACTCCCTCTGTCACATAACATAAGATCGTTTTGCAAACTGTTTACGCGTGCCGGGAGGCTCGGGCCCTTGCAGATGATCTTGGTATTACCAAAGTATGTGTGGCTTCAGATTGGCAGGGTGTGATCAAAGATATCTCACAAGGCACGGCGGAGCACATGGAGCGATCGTCACGGAAATAAAGGGTAGCATGACTGGCTTTTAGTCATGCAAGTTCCTTCTTTAACGTTTTTAGTTAAACAAATGTACAAGCAACTCATGGGGCCAACTCAAGGAAATTCTTTGGTTCAAGGATTGTGGAAAGCTGCTAGCAGAACCACAAGATCTTCTTTTATCTACTCCTCTATGACAGAGTCGATCAGTATAAGAAGCTTCCTAAAAAGGAAGGATTTCTTCCTACAATCTAACTGTGCACTATGCAATGACCAGACCGAAGAAACCATACTCCACCTTTTTTGTGACTGTCCTTTTGCCCAATCGTGCTGGGAATACATTGCCCCAAATAGATCAAGAGATCTGTCTTTGATGAAATTACTCTCCCTCGGTGCATAGCTCGCGGCTTCCCTAGGCCGGGTCCTCGCCTCCGCTGCCGCTTGGGTGTCTCCCGTCCCTGGCCTCTGCTGACGCTGCTTCTGTCAGCGACACGCCGTCAACCTCGACTGCTGATGTGGGCACGCCGTTCCCGACTCTTGCCGGTGCTGCTATGTCCTTCTTGACTCATGTGGAAGGCCCACCGTCACCCCCGGCTGCTGCTGCTAAAGCGCCGCCCACAACTCCTGCTGCTGAAGCGCTGTCCACCGCTCCTGTGGAAGCGGCGCCGTCCTCAGCTCCTGTCCATACTGTGACGGGTCTTGACTTGGAGCGACCTGTTTCGTGGAGCTCCCTTACTGACGGCGAAGAAGATGACGACGATGATGATGAGCTGGCCACACAGACGCCACCGCCAGCTACCAAATCCTCGGTTTCGGCTACTCGGCAGGACGTGGTGTGTGATGCAGATATATGCGGAGGTTGGCAGTGAAGGAAATATGCCCTAGAGGCAATAATAAAGTTATTATTTATTTCCTTATATCATGATAAATGTTTATTATTCATGCTAGAATTGTATTAACCGGAAACTTAGTACATGTGTGAATACATAGACAAACAGAGTGTCAATAGTTTGCCTCTACTTGACTAGCTCGTTGAATCAATGATGGTTATGTTTCCTAACCATAGACATAAGTTGTCATTTGATTAACGGGATCACATCATTAGAGAATGATGTGATTGGCTTGACCCATCCGTTAGCTTAGCACAATGATCATTTAGTTTGTTGCTATTGCTTTCTCCATAACTTATACATGTTCCTATGACTATGACATCATGCAACTCCCGAATACCGGAGGAACACTTTGTGTGCTACCAAACGTCACAACGTAACTGGGTGATTATAAAGGTGCTCTACATGTGTCTCCAATGGTGTTTGTTGAGTTGGCATAGATCGAGATTAGGATTTGTCACTCCGAGTATCGGAGAGGTATCTCTGGGCCCTCTGAGTAATGCACATCACTATAAGCCTTGCAAGCATTGTGACTAATGAGTTAGTAGCGGGATGATGCATTACAGAATGAGTAAAGAGACTTGCCGGTAATGAGATTGAACTAGGTATTGAGATACCGATGATCGAATCTCGGGCAAGTAACATACCGATGACAAAGGGAACAACGTATGTTGATATGCGGTTTGACCGATAAAGATATTCGTAGAATATGTAGGAACCAATATGAGCATCCAGGTTCCGCTATTGGTTATTGACCCGAAGTGAGTCTCGGTCATGTCTACATAGTTCTCGAACCTGTAGGGTCCACACGCTTAACGTTCGGTGACGATCAGTATTATGAGTTTATGTGTTTTGATGTACCGAAGATAGTTCAGAGTCCCGGATGTGATCACGGACATGATGAGGAGTCTCAAAATGGTCGAGACATAAAGATTGATATATTGGACGACTATATTCGGGACGCTGGATGAGTTCCGGGGGTCATTGGATATTTATCGGAGTGTCGGGGGGTTATTGGAACCCCCGGGGGAACTAATGGGCTAACATGGGCCTTGTGGGAGAGAGAGGAGAGGGCCTAGGGCTGGCCGCGCCCCCCTGGGAGTCCGAATTGGACAAGGAGGGCCGGGGGGGGGGGACGCCCCCTCTTTCCTCCCTCTCTCCCTCTCCTTCCTTCCCCCTTGCCCCTTCCTAGTTGGAATAGGAAAAGGGGAGTCCTACTCCTACTAGGAGGAGGACTTCCCCTCTCCTTGGCGCGCCCCAAGGCCGGCTGGCCTCCCCCTTTGCTCCTTTATATACGGGGGCAGGGGGCACCCTAGAACACACAAGTTGATTGTTTCCAGGCGTGTGCGGTGCCCTCCTCCACCATAATCCACCTATTGTAGCAGTGCTTAGGCGAAGCCCTGTTCCGGTAGCATCATCATCACCGTCATCACGCCATCGTGCTGATGAAGCTCTCCCTTAAGCTCTACTGGATCATGAGTTCGTGGGACATCACCGAGCCGAACGTGTGCAGATTGCGGAGGTGACGTACCTTCGGTGCTAGGATCCGTCGATCGTGAAGACGTACGACTACATCAACCGCGTAGTCATAACGCTTCCGCTTACGGTCTACGAGGGTACGTAGACAACACTCTCCCCTCTCATTGCTATGCATCACCATGATCTTGCGTGTGCGTATGAATTTTCTTGAAATTACTGCGTGATACGTCTCCAACGTATCTATAATTTTTGATTGTTCCATGCTATATTATATTCTGTTTTGGACATTATTGGGCTTTATTATACACTTTTATATTATTTTTGGGACTAACCTATTAACCGGAGGCCCAACCCAGAATTGTTGTTTTTTGCCTATTTCAGGGTTTCGCAGAAAAAGAATATCAAACGGAGTCCAAACGGAATGAAACCTTTGGGAACGTGATTTTCGAAATGAACATGATCCATAGGACTTGGATCCTACATCAAGACATCAACCAGGAGGCCACGAGGTAGGGGGCACACCTACCCCCTGGGCGCGCCCTCCACCCTCGTGGGCCCCCTGTTGCTCCAACGACGTAGTCTTTCCTCCTATATATACCTACGTACCCCCAAACTGCCAGATACAGAGCCAAAACCCTAATTCCACCATCGTAACTTTCTGTATCCACGAGATCCCATCTTGGGCTTGTTCCGGAGCTCTGTCGGAGGGGGCATCGATCACGGAGAGCTTCTACATCAACACCATAGCCTCTCCGATGAAGTGTGAGTAGTTTACCTCAGACCTACGGGCCCATAGTTATTAGCTAGATGGCTTCTTCTCTCTTTTTGGATCTCAATACAAAGTTCTCCCCCTCTCTTGTGGAGATCTATTCGATGTAATCTTCTTTTGTGGTGTGTTTGTTGAGACCAATGAATTGTGGGTTTATGATCAAGTTTATCTATGAACAATATTTGAATCTTCTCTGAATTCTTTTATGTATGATTGGTTATCTTTGCAAGTCTCTTCGAATTATCAGTTTGGTTTGGCCTACTAGATTGATCTTTCTTGCAATGGGAGAAGTGCTTAGCTTTGGGTTCAAACTTGCGGTGTCCTTTCCTAGTGACAGTAGGGGTAGCAAGGCACGTATTGTATTGTTGGCATCAAGGATAACGAGATGGGGTTTACATCATATTGCATGAGTTTATCCCTCTACATCATGTCATCTTGCTTAAAGCGTTACTCTGTTCTTCTGAACTTAATACTCTAGATGCATGCTGGATAGCGGTCGATGTGTGGAGAAATAGTAGTAGATGCAGGCAGGAGTCGGTCTACTTGTCTCGGACATGATGCCTATATACATGATCATACCTAGATATTCTCATAACTATGCTCAATTCTGTCAATTGCTCAACAGTAATTTGTTCACCCACCATAAATACTTATGCTCTCGAGAGAAGCCACTAGTGAAACCTATGCCCCCCCGGGTCTATCTTCCATCATATTAATCTTCCAAATACTTAGTTATTTCCTTTGCATTTTATTTTACTTTGCATCTTTATCATAAAAATACCAAAACTATTATCTTATCATATCTATCAGATCTCACTCTCATAAGTGACCGTGTAGGGATTGACAACCCCTTATCGCGTTGGTTGCGAGGATTTATTTGTTTGTGTAGGTGCGAGGGACTCGTGCGTGGCCACCTACTGGATTGATACCTTGGTTCTTAAAAACTGAGGGAAATACTTACGCTACTATGTTGCATCACCCTTTCCTCTTCAAGGGAAAACCAACGCAAGTGCTCAAGAGGTAGCAATCCGTTCCCCAACAGTGGCATCAGAGCCAGGTCTATGCGTAGATGTTATATGCATGAGTAGAACACAAATGAGTTGTGGGCGTGGGTATATACACATTGCTTGCCGTCACTAGTTGATTCTTAATTCAGCGGTATTGTTGGATGAAGCGGCCCAGACCGACATAACACGTACGCTTACGCGAGACTGGTTCTACCGACGTGCTTCGCACACAGGTGGCTAGTGGGTGTCAGTTTCTCTAACTTTAGTTGAATCGGATTCAATGAATAGGGTTCTTTCTGAAGATCAAAAAGCAATCACTATACTACGTTGTGCTTTTTTATGCGTAGGTAAGAACGGTTCTTGCTCAGCCCGTAGCAGCTACGTAAAAACTTGCAACAACAATGTAGAGGATGTCTAACTTGTTTTTGCAGGGCTTGTTGTGATGTGATGTGGTCAAGATGTGTTGTTGTTGTATGATATGATCATGTTTTTGTTGAAGTTATCGGCAACTGGCAGAAGCCTTATGGTTGTCTCTTTATTTCATAAGATGCAAGCGCCAAATAATTGCTTTACTTTATCGCTATGCGATAACAATAGTTGCAAGAGCAATAGTTGGTGAGACGACCATGTGATGACACGTTGATAGAGATCAAGATGATGGAGATCATGGTGTCATACCGGTGACGATAGAGATCATGACGGTACTTTGGAGATGGAGATCAAAGACGCAAGATGATCATGGCCATATCATGTCACATATTTTGATTGCATGTGATGTTTGTCCTTCATGCATCTTATTTTGCTTAGTTCGGCGATAGCATTATAAGATGATCTCTCACTAAATTTCAAGGTATAAGTGTTCTCCCTGAGTATGCACCGTTGCGAAAGTTCATCGTGCCGAGACACCACATGATGATCGGGTGTGATAAGATCTACGTTCACATACAATGGTTGCAAGCCAGTTTTGCACACGCGGAATACTCAGGTTAAACTTGATGAGCCTAGCATATGCAGATATGGCCTCGGAACACTGGAGACCGAAAGGTCGAGCGTGAATCATATAGTAGATATGATCAACATAGTGATGTTCACCATTGAAAACTACTCCATCTCACGTGATGTTCGGACATGGTTTGGTTGATATGGATCACGTGATCACTTAGATGATTAGAGAGATGTCTATCTAAGTGGGACTTCTTAAGTAATTTGATTAATTTAACTTTAATTTATCATGAACTTAGTCCTGATAGTATTTGCATAACTATGTTGTAGATCCATATTTCGTGATGTAGCTCCCCGTTTATTTTTGATATGTTCCTAGAGAAAAACTATGTTGAAAGATGATAGTAGCAATGATGCAGACTAGGTCCATGATCTGAGGATTATCCTCATTGCTGCACAGAAGAATTATGTCCTTGATGCACCGCTAGGTGACGGACCTATTGCAGGAGCAGATGTAGACATTATGAACGTTTGGCAAAGCTCGGTGTCGGTGTAAAAACCGGCGGATCTCGGGTAGGGGTCCCGAACTGTGCGTCTAAGGCGGATGGTAGGAGACAGGGGACACAATGTTTTACCTAGGTTCTGGCCCTCTTGATGGAGATAAAACCCTACGTCCTGCTTGATTAATATTGATGATATGGGTAGTACAAGAGTAGATCTACCACGAGATCAGAGAGGCTAAACCCTAGAATCTAGCCTATGGTATGATTGTATGTTGTAGTTGATGTTGTCCTACGGACTAAAACCCTCCGGTTTATATAGACACCGGAGAGGGTTAGGGTTACACAAGGTCGGTTACAAAGGAGGAGATATCCATATCCGTATTGCCTAGCTTGCCTTCCACGCCAAGTAGAGTCCCATCCGGACACGAGGCGAAGTCTTCAATCTTGTATCTTCATAGTCTAACAGTTCGGCCAATGGAGATAGTCCAGCTGTTTGGAGACCCCCTAATCCAGGACTCCCATAGTAGCCCCTGAACCAGGCTTCAATGACGATGAGTACGGCGCGCAGTATTGTCTTCGACATTGCAAGGCGGGTTCCTCCTCCGAATATACCACAGAAGAATTTGAACATAAGGATAGTGTATGACCCTGCAAAATAAGTTCCACATACCACCATAGAGAGAATAATATTTCCGCAAATCTAATTTGCTGACTTGTTTTGGCAGCACGACATTGTGCCATGGTCCGATGATTATTCTAACCATTTCCTTTAACTAGCCCCGCACATAACGCGAGGCAATTTTTCGACACGTCTTGTCAAAGCAAAGATCGTGTCCCCTTATCACGGGATTCTCATCAATACGGGCGTGGGTAACCCAACCGTGTCTAGGACTCCTAGATTATAGGCAAGTCCCAAACGGCTACGGAGAGGACGCTTGATATTCACCCTCTTTATAAAGGGACAAGGCTTTTACTTTTTTTCCTCCCGTTCTCAATCGAATCCTTCCCCCGCCTCGAGTTCTAACACCCAAAGCCCAGGTCAGGTGCTCCGGATCTTCAATCATGTCCGGATCTAGCCTTCAAGGCCGATGGATGCCCTCCTCCATTACGGAAGAAGACATCAAGAAGTTGAGGGAGGCCAGATACCTGACCATCAAGGTTTCACATCGGCTGCCTGCCCAAGGGCAGGTCGTCCCTACTCCTGAACCCAACGAAGACGTTGTGTTCATCTCCCACTTCCTCCGAGGACTAGGCCTCACTCTGGATCCCTTCGTTAGGGGGTTGATGTTTTATTATGGGCTAGATTTCCATGATCTAGCCCCAGACTCCTTTCTCCACATCTCGACATTCATTGTCGTGTGTGAGGCCTTCCTCCGCATTACCCCTCACTTCGGCCTATGGCTCAAGACCTTTGACGTGAAGCCGAAGATGGTCGAGGGGCAGTGTGCAGCATGCGGAGGCACATTAATAAGCAAGATAGCAGGAGCTTCGTGGCCCAAAGGTTCCTTTCCAGAGGTGTCCGGATTATGGCAACAGGAGTGGTTTTACATCACAGCTCCCAGAAGTGCCAAGTGGGTGGCTGCCCCTGCTTTCCGCTCAGGCCCTCCACCACAACTGATGTCATGGATTAGCAGAGGGCTGAGCTGGGGTCCTGCCAAGGACGTGCCTATACTGCAAATCCGCATCCAAAATATCTTCGAAGGAGATTTCAGTTTGATTATGGTGGCGCAAGTCATGCTGATTCGTCGAGTCCAGCCTTGCAAACGTCGGCCCCTCCGCATGTGGGAGTTCAACCCAGAAGGGCCGCGTACTATTCAGAATTTCCTCGGCCTGAGGCACGAGGAGATGTACAAATCATTCTTCGGACCCCAAATAGAGTGTCCGGATACCACCAAGGACGTGGGCCTGAGCAGCGACCGTATCGCCGACCAAGTAAGTAATCCTTCAGCCAAACACACCGTCTTTTGTTTACCACGACGTTATTCTGAGAAATCTCTCTTTGACCAGGACTGAATAACAAAGGCGAAGATGATTCGGTGTTCGGCCCCCCTTCCTGAGGGTTTGGAAAATTCGGTACTGGAAAAGATGCTCGAGCAAGCACCTTGCCCAGAGCCCTCAAAGGAAGACGAAGAGGGGAATACTGAGGGTGAAAGCGGACCTCCATCGCTACCCATTCTGACCGAGGGAATGAGCGCCTCCATGAGTGAGGATAATCGAGGGGAGGAATCGGACATTCTCTCACCCCGGGGAAGGAAGAGGACTACCTCTGAAGATCCGGAAACCAAGGTTTGCAAGCGGGAGAAGAAATCTCCGCTAGAGGGTCCTGCCTTGGAGGGTGCTCTTGCCGCACAAAGTCCGCGCGGGGATCAGCCCTCCAACGAGCTGTAATTAATCAGAAAGTACTTTAATAGTGGAGATATACTACCTTGCCTCTGAGGAAAATAACCGAAGTATTTATTGTAGTTCAGATGTTAGCCCTTCTCAGCAGAGCTCATCTTCGGGGGATCTTCTTCCGGAGATGATGGAGAGCGAAATGCCTCCCCCGGACTCCTCTGCTCAAGAAGCGAGCGACCTTGAAGTGTCGTCCCGGAGGGCCTCTCCGGATCCGGTGAGGCTAGAAGATAATCCTATAGTCACCCGAAGTCCCCAGCGTCTGGCTCTTGAAGAGAGCAAACAGAAGAGTCTGACACCGTCTGGTATGCGGTCGGACGTACTGAGAGAGCTGTTGGAGCGAGCGGCCATCTCAGAAGAACACCGTACATTGATGGGTACGGTGATGGAAAGGATCTCATCTGCCGAAAGCGGGTTGCATGATGCCTTTATGAGTCTACTGACGGGCTTTGAGGTACGTAAAATGATGTACATTTGTGATGGTACCGCACATTTTTAGGTGTGCCCTGTGTAGATAGTAGCCCCTGAGACTCTGGTTGTCGCCGAGAACGGCGGCAAATAGAGGATCGTAGTCCCAGGCAATAACCGTACCGCTTTAATATGCAGGTAGTGGGAGCTCCGGTGGCTAGCCGGACTCATGAATTTGCCGAACTGAAGCGGCAACTGGATGCGGCGGATGCCGACATCGAGCTTGTTAACAAGAGGCTTGACGAGGCACAAGGTAAGTGTTATTTTCTGGTGAATGCCACATAGTAAGAGCAGCATGATGCCAGTATCTTTAATATGTTGTGACTGCAGATGGAGCTGCCACCATGGAAACCTTGCGGGCAGAACTTGCCCGAGCCAAAGAACAAGCAAGGATTAGTAATGCGGCTGCTTTGAAGGCGGCTGAGGAGTTAAAAGCCGAGAAGGCCGCGCATTGCGAGAGCAAAGAGAATATGGCCAAGATGGCCGTAGAATTAAAAGACACTACCAACCGTTGCCAGTTCCTTGAAAAAGAGAACCGATTGAAGGCAGTGGACCTTGAAAAGGTCACAATGGCGAACAAAGACACCCGCTCTGCTATGAGAGCGAAGGAGGAGGAGCTGCGTGAAGCTAGGGATATTGCGGCTGGGAAGCCCTTCATGCTGCGAAGAAAGTTCGGAGATCCACGGTATGCCACTCTGGATCGGCTGTGGAGTTCGGCAGACACATATATGGACTTGGTGGCGAGCCCTGCCGATGCGGCCAAATACTTCCAAGGTCAAACAGATCGTGAAGTGGACAAGCTGTTCTGGTTGCAATTCAACGTTCCAGAGCATCCGATTCCATTGATTGATTAGCTAGCTGAATGAGCCGAACTAAATAGGTTGTCCGGACTCGCCATGAGGTCTGTCGTGGATCAGCTATGACCGGAAAAGCCGAAGCCGAACAGCTATTTCAGCTTAGTGCAACAGTTCCTTGGTGCGGTGCCGCGCATCAATGCGATGAAGAGGTCGGCGTGCATAGAAGGCTCGCGGATGGCCCTCGCCCGTGTTAAAGCATACTAGGCGGAGATGGATGCTACCACTGTTGCGGCGCAGGGTTCGTCCATAGGCCGAGTGGCTGCCGAGCACTATTTCGAAGAGGTTCTCGAGGGTGCTCGTTTGATAGAGGCCCAGTGTTCGAAGAATATTATGTTTGAGTGACATGTATTCCCATTGTAAACACAATGTTTTTATGAAATTTATTAAGGCTGCGTTTATACTTTTGCCTGAAAGTAATATAATGCCTCCTGTGCGGCCGTTTATGTATACATTTGTATAACCTGAAAGATTGCAGTCGTCGGCTTCATCCCCCACGCATATAATGCGGAGGTGTTCGTAGAAGACGCGTGTTCACACTTAACCCAACGTCTTGGTCCTATTAAGGAGGTGATAGCGCAGCGAACGAGGCAACCGGACTATAATGCTTTAACACTTTCACTTAGCCATAGGAGTTTGACGGTGGGGCTACTATATAGCCCCTGTTGGCTCCGCACTCTCCCGAATTCGGGGTGCGTACATGCCTGGCCGGGAAACGGCCCTTCGTTAAGGCGGAGGAATTCTAACATTCCGATAGGTCATCGAGTGGTTGACCAGTCTCACGCTATATCATGACAGTCAGTTTTCGGCTTTCTCTACTCGGGTGCTCGTCCGGATGACCCGGGGCACAATCGCAGTAGTTCTCCTAGTGCTACCTTAGCCGATAGAGCGGAACGTAAGGTACCAAAACATAGGAGCCGGGCAAACCCAACATTTGACCAAAGACATGATTCGGAGCTGATGCATATAAGGCCAAACTCGCGACGCCGAACACTCCCTAAGGTATTCGGTCTTTATTGTATAAACCGGGCCTAAATAGTGCCCTTTGTAAGAAGCCCCTGGTGTCCAGGTACGTGCATTATTCTGACGTGGCCACATGCCAAGACGCCAGCATCCTTCTCAATTGTACTGAGAATCCGAGGGATGTGTATCAACAAGAGACAGTAAAAAAGGTTGACGCAGGGTCTTAATCTAAAAAGAATCCTTGGGGCGGGTCCCTGCTGCACATCTGCGCCTGTGTCTCCGTTGTGCCGTATCCTGGACGGGTGTAGCACGATGGTCATCTGTAAAAGAGAGAAACTTAGGTGAAAAGTTGTCGTGCAAAAAGGTAGGTTTGAAGAAACCATGTATAATTCAAGATGAGTAAAAATTGCCACTTGTCTGCGCGCGTTGAGCCCCTTTTATTTGTGATAGGGGTGTGGCTTATCAAATCTGTGTGAGTTGCATACGGCTGCGCCGGACTCGTCTAACCGTGTCCGTGGTCTTGACGACCTATCAAATGCTTTAGCTGGTGAGGCCCTTTTTAGTGTGCGGCTACCAAGGCAGTCGCACTCTCTTCGGCGCGCAGGGATCGCTTAATATTTCCATTTACTGTAATGATGCCACGTGGATCGGGCATCTTAAGCGTAAGGGAATCGTAATGCGGTATTGCATTAAAGTGAGCGAAAGCTTCACGCCCGAGTAGTGCTTGATAGCCACTTTGGAACGGAGCAATGTGGAATGTTAAATTTTCGCTACGGAAGTTATCGGGGAAGCCGAATATAATCTCTAGTAGCAGGGAGCCCGTGCAATGAGCCCCTAGGCCTGGCGTTACTCCTTTAAGGGTAGTATTGCTTAGGCGAATTTTCGTTGGGTCTATCCCCATTTTGCGGATTGTATCCTGGTATATCAGGTTTAAACTGCTGCCACCGTCCATCAGGACTTGTGTAAAGTGGTATCCATCAATTATTGGGTCTAATACTAGGGCAGCCCATCCTGCATGTCGGATACTTGCTGAGTAATCATGATGGTTGAAAGTGATCGGTTGAGACGACCAGTGGCAGGATTCCGCGGTGATAGGCCCTTGGGCATATTTTTCTGGGAGTGCTGCTTTGTTTCTCCCCTTGATCACGTGTAACACGTTTACTGTTTTGACTTCTGGTGGAAATTTCTTTTGTTCCCCAGTGTCTTGCTTGAGAGGCTCATCCTCGTCTTCGCTTGGTGTATCCTCCCCCTTGTGTACGGCGTTGAGCTTGCCGGACTGCTTGAAGACCCAACATTCTCTGTGGGTATGATTAGCAGGTTTACCGGGGGTGCTATGGATCTGACATACTTGGTCCAGAATTTTGTTTAGGCTGGACAGTTCGTCTCTGGCGCCTTTAGAGGGCGGCTTTTGCTGACTTGGCCGAGAGCTTTTGAATCCGGCGTTTACTGCCGTGCTCTTCGTGCTGTCGTCTTTATTCCGGCGTTTGTTATTGTTGTTGCGCCGTGATTTCCCGTTTCCATCTCTAACTTCGGATGTACTGGGGTCGCTGGTGCTGCATCTGGCTAGCCAGCTATCCTCACCCGCGCAAAAGCGGGTCATGAGGCTTGTTAATGCTGCCATTGTTCTCGGCTTTTCTTGGCCGAGGTGTCTGGCAAGCCATTCGTCACGGACGCTATGCTTAAAAGCTGCCAAGGCTTCAGCGTCCGGACAGTCGACTATTTGGTTCTTTTTAGTAAGAAACCTGTTCCAAAGCTTTCGGGCTAACTCTCCGGGCTGTTGAGTTATATGACTCAAATCGTCCGCGTCCGGAGGTCGGACATAAGTCCCTTGAAAATTTGCCCGAAAAGCGTCTTCGAGCTCTTCCCTGCTTCCAATGGAGCTTTCGGGGAGGCTTTTAAGCCAGTGCCGAGCTGGCCCTTTGAGTTTGAGGGGTAAATACTTAATGGCGTGGAGATCATCTCCTCGAGCCATATGGATATGGAGGATATAGTCCTCAATCCAGACCCCAGGGTCTGTTGTTCCGTCGTATGCCTCTATGTTTACGGGTTTGAATCCCTCTAGAAATTCATGGTCCAGCACCTCGTCGGTGAAACATAGGGGGTGTGCGGCACCCCTGTATCTGGGTGTGCCGTAGTGTTCGGATGTTTGTTGTGTTGCATCGTGTGCTGGAGCGCGCCTGCGTGGTCCATAGATGGATCTGGTTGCGCCGTCCTTTTGATGCGAGCCCTCGCGTGGATCGCGTATTGGCTTATGTGCGGCATTGCTTGCCGCTCTATGTTGGCCGTGAGGTCGTCTATCCGGCCAGGTGGCCATTTTAATTTTTGGTTGCGGGGGATCTAAGGCCTCCTCATCGAATTCAGGTAGCAACTTCCGCTTTGGGTAGCTCTTGGTGGGGCGATTGCCGCCGTACTTCGCTGCTGTGTTGAGTACTTTGCTCCATCTGATTCCGAGTGTGTCTTGTGCAGCCTTGAGTTTTTTCTTCTGCTTTTTTAGACTCCTCGCGGTGGCAACAAGCCTTTGACGGGTATTCTGTTGCTCCGGGTGTCTGTCTGGTGTGAAGTCATCCGGACTATTATCTTTGACGGAGTCAGGTTGTTCGGCTTGATCCTCCATGTTGTCGTGGTCCGGCAATGGTTCCCCCTGCTCTAATGCTGGGTATATATGATCGTTGTTTCTACCGAGGCGGGATTTGGGGCGGCGCTTACACCGCTGCTTTGACTGCTTCTTGAGGGGACAACCCTTCATTGCGTCCTTCCGTTCCTCGTCGTCATTTTCTTTTGGTGTGTTCACCATGTATACGTCATGTGGTGAAGTGGTTGTCCAGTGCCTTGTGGGCAGTGGTTCCTCTTTGTCTCCCGCATCGTCGTCGATACCGTCGATGTCTTCAGAGTCGAAGTCGAGCATGTCGGTTAAGTCATCGACAGTGGCTACTAAGTGGGTGGTGGGTGGGCCGCGAATTTCTTCATTGTCCGCATCCCAGTCCTGCCGGACATAGTTTGGCCAGGATCCTCCTGACAAGGAGAGAGACCTTAATGAGTTCAGTATGTCACCCAAGGGCGAGTGCTAAAAAATATCCGCGGAGGTAAACTCCATGATCGGCGCCCAATTGGATTCGATAGGAACGGGCGCAGGCGGCTCGGAATCCGTGGCTGGGGAAGGATCCGACAGTTTAACAACATGGCTCTCGTGCAAGGTAAGGTCGATGTTTGGCTCGATCGCTGCTAAGGGTAAGGCCTCCGTGGCGGGGTCCATCCACCCGTCCATGGACGACACAACTGGGTCCGAATTGAGGGTCGGAGCGGCTGCCTCTACGATCTCCTGGACACTGTCCGATGGTAGAGCTACATCATACTCATCGTGACCACGCGAAGCACAAGGCAGAGGCTCGAATCCGTTGAAGATCAAGTCTCCACAGATATCGGCCGTGTAGTTTAAGCTTCCAAACCTGACCTGGTGGCCAAGGCGTAACTTTCAATCTGCTCCAGATGGCCAAGCGAATTGGTCCGCAGTGCAAAGCCGCCGAACATGAAGATCTGTCCGGGGAGAAAAGTCTCACCCTGGACTGCATCGCCATCGATGATAGTAGGAGCCATCAAGCCTAACGGCGACGACACAGAGCAACTCTCAATGAAAGCACCAATGTCGGTGTCAAAGCCGGCGAATCTCGGGTAGGGGGTCCCGAACTGTGCGTCTAAGGCGGATGGTAACAGGAGGCAGGGGACACAATGTTTTACCCAGGTTCGGACCCTCTTGATGGAGGTAAAACCCTACGTCCTGCTTGATTAATATTGATGATATGGGTAGTATAAGAGTAGATCTCCCACGAGATCAGAGAGGCTAAACCCTAGAAACTAGCCTATGGTATGATTGTATGTTGTAGTTGATGTTGTCCTACGGACTAAAACCCTCCGGTTTATATAGACACCGGAGAGGGTTAGGGTTACACAAGGTCAGTTACAAAGGAGGAGATATCGATATCCGTATTGCCTAGCTTGCCTTCCACGCCAAGTAGAGTCCCATCCGGACACGAGACGAAGTCTTCAATCTTGTATCTTCATAGTCTAACAGTCCGGCCAATGGAGATAGTCCGGCTGTCCGGAGACCCCCTAATCCAGGACTCCCACACTCGGTATGATGCCTACTTGATAGTTTAGTGCACCATGCTTTACGGCTCAGAACCGGGACTTCAAAAACATTTTGAATGCCACGGAACATATAAGATGTTCCAAGAGTTGAAACTAGTATATCACACAATGCTCGTGTCGACAGGTATGAGACCTCTAACAATACTTTGCCTATAAGATGGAGGAGAATAGCTCAATCAGTGAGCATGTGCCCAGATTGTCTGGGTACTACAATTGCTTGAATCAAGTGGGAGTTAATCTTCCAGATAATATAGTAATTGACAAAGTTCTCTAGTCACTATCACCAAGTTACTAGAACTTCGTGATGAACTAAAATATGCAAGGGATAACGAAAACAATTCCCAAGCTCTTCGCGATGCTAAAATCGGCGAAGGTAGAAATCAAGAAAAGCATCAAGTGTTGATGGTTAACAAGACCACTAGTTTCAAGTAAAAGGGCAAGGGGAAGAAAGGGAACTTTAAGAAGAATGGCAAGCAAGTTTCCACTCCCATGAAGAAGCCTAAAGCTAGACCCAAGCCTGAAATTGAGTGCTTCTACTGCAAAGGAAACAGTCACTGGAAGTAGAATTACCCTAGATACTTGGCGGATAAGAAGGATGGCATACTGAACAAAGGTATATTGGATATACATGTTATTGATGTGTACTTTACTAGTGTTTATAGCAACCCCTTGGTATTTGATACTGGTTCAGTTGCTAAGAGTAGTAACTCGAATCAGGAGTTGAAAAATAAACAGAGACTAGTTAAGGGCAAGGTGATGAGGTGTGTTGGAAGTGATTCCAAGGTTGATAAGATCACCATCGCACACTCCCTTTACCTTCGAGATTAGTGTTGAACCTAAAATAAATGTTATTTGGTGTTTGCGTTGAGCATGAATATGACTGGATCATGTTTATTGCAATACAGTTATTCATTTAAGTCAAAGAATATTTGTTTCTCTATTTACATGAATAAAACCTTCTATGGTCATACACTCAATATAAATGGTTTATTGAATCTCGATCGTAGTGATACACATATTCATAATATTGAAGCCAAAATATGCAAAGTTAATAATGATAGTGCAACTTATTTGTGGCACTGCCGTTTAGGTCATATTGGTGTAAAGCGCATGAAGAAACTCCATGCTCATGGGCTTTTGGAATCACTTGATTATGAATCACTTGATGCATGTGAACCATGCCTCATGGGCAAGATGACTAAGACTCCGTTCTCCGGAACAATGGAGCGAGCAACTGACTTATTGGAAATAATACATACTAATGTATGCGCTCCGATGAGTGTTGAGGCTCGGAACGGGTATCGTTATTTTCTGACCTTCACAGATGATTTGAGCAGATATGGGTATATCTACTTGATGAAACATAAGTCTGAAACATTTCAAAAGTTCAAAGTATTTCAGAGTGAAGTGGAAAATCATCATAACAAGAAAATAAAGTTTCTACGATCTGATCATGGAGACGAATATTTGAGTTACGAGTTTGGTCTTCAACTTAAACAATGTGGAATAGTTTCACAAATTCATGCCACGTGGAACACGATAGCATAATGGTGTGTCCGAACGTCATAACCGTACTTTATTGGATATAGTGCAATCTATGATGTCTCTTACCGATTTACCACTATCATTTTGGGGTTATGCATTAGAGATAGCTGCATTCACGTTAAATAGGGCACCATCTAAATCCGTTGAGATGACACCGTATGAACTATGGTTTGGCAAGAAACCAAAGCCGTCGTTTCTTAAAGTTTGGGGTTGCGATTGAGGGAATCCTGGATTAGGGGGTCTCCGGACAGCCGGACTATATCCTTTGGTTGGACTGTTAGACTATGAAGATACAAGATTGAAGACTTCGTCTCGTGTCCGGATGGGACTCTACTTGGCATGGAAGGCAAGCTAGGCAATACAGATATGTATATCTCCTCCTTTGGAACCGACCTTGTGTAACCCTAGCCCTTTCCGGTGTCTATATAAACCGGAGGGCTTTAGTCCGTAGGACAACATACAATCATACCATAGGCTAGCTTCTAGGGTTTAGCCTCTCCGATCTCGTCGTAGATCAACTCTTGTAATACTCATATCATTAAGAATAAATCAAGCGGGACATAGGGTTTTACCTCCATCAAGAGGGCCTGAACCTGGGTAAAACATCGTGTCCCCTGCCTCCTATTACCATCCGCCTAGACGCACAGTTCAGGACCCCCTACCCGAGATCCACTGGTTTTGACACCGACATTGGTACTTTCATTGAGAGTTCCTCTATGTCGTCACTGTTAGGCTTGATAGCTCCTACAATCATCGATAGCGATGTAGTCCAGGGTGAGACTTTTCTCCCCGGACAGATCTTTGTGTTCGGCGGCTTCGCACTATGGGCCAACTCGCTTGGCCATCTGGAGTAGATCGAAAGTTACGCCCCTGGCCACCAGGTCAGGTTTGGAAGCTTAAACTACACAGCCGATATCCGCGGAGACTTGATCTTCGACGGATTCGAGCCTCTGCCTTGTGCGTCACGCGGTCACGATGAGTACGATTTAGCTCTACCATCAGACAACATTCAGGAGATCGCAGCGGCAGCCGCTCCGACCCCCAATTCAGAGCCAGTTGCGCCATCCATGGATGGGTGGATGGACCCCGCCACGGAGGCCTTACCCGCAGCAGCGATCGAGCCGAACATCGACCTTACCCTGCACGAGAACCATGTTGTCAGACTGCCGGATCCTTCTCCGGCCACGGACTCCGAACCGCCTGCGCCCGTTCCTAGCGAATCCGATTGGGCGCCAATCATGGAGTTTACCTCCGCGGATGTTTTTCAGCACTCGCCCTTTGGCGACATACTGAACTCATTAAGGTCTCTCTCCTTGTTAGGAGGATCCTGGCCAAACTATGTCCGGCAGGATTGGGATGCGGATGACGAAGAAATACGCTGCCCACCCACCACCCACTTAGTAGCCACTATCAACGACTTAACCGACATGCTCGACTTTGACTCCGAAGACATCAATGGTATGGACGACAATGCGGGAGACGAAGAGGAACCACTGCCCACAGGGCACTGGACAGCCACCTCATCATATGATATATACATGGTGGACACACCCAAAGAAGGCAATGGCGACGAGACAGCGGAGGATGACCCCTCCAAGAAGCAACCCAAGCGCCAACGTCAGCGGGGCCGCTCTAAGTCCCGCCAAAGCAAAAGTGGTGATACTGGCACAGGAGATAATAACACTCAGGATAGTGCCGAAGATGGCAACAATCCCCTCCAGCACGATCTAGGACAGGAGGATGGAGAGGCCAGCCCTCCAGAGAGAGCGGCAGATGGAGAGGCAGAGGATTGATAATTACATGCCCCCCTTCGAAGACATGGCAAGCCTCGACGATGACAAATTTGTCGTGCCAGAGGATCCCATCGAACAAGAGCGCTTCAAGCATCGGCTTATAGCCATGACAAATAGCCTTAAGAAAAAGCAGCAGCAGCTTCAAGTTGATCAAGATCTGCTAGCTGATAGATGGACTGAAGTCCTCGCGGCCGAGGAACATAAACTCGAATGCCCCTCCAAGAGTTACCCAAAATGCAGGTTGCTACCCCGACTGGAGGAAGAAGCGTATGACCCGGCTGATCGGCCACCTCGTGGCCGCGATAGAGAGGCATTCCAGCCAAAAGCTCAGCCTGCACCCCAACGCCATTCAAATAAAAAGGCATGGGGAAACACGCCAGACCTGCGAGACGTATTGGAGGACAAAGCAAAACATGAAAGATCGATCTACGGATCACGAGGGAGCACCACTATGCGAGACGATAAACGTCACATTGGATACAGTAAAAGTAAATCCGGCCGGGCCGAACACAGCGGGCAAGACTCATTGGAGCTGCGTCACGATATAGCCCTGTACAGAGGTGCCGCACACCCCTTATGCTTCATAGATGAAGTAATGGATCATCAAATCCCAGAGGGTTTCAAACCCGTAAACATAGAATCATACGACGACACGACAGATCCTGCGGTATGGATCGAGGATTTCCTCCTGCATATCCACATGGCCTGCGGTGATGACCTACACGCAATCAAATACCTCCCGCTCAAATTTAAAGGACCAGCTCGACATTGGCTCAACAACTTGCCAGCAGAGTCCATTGGCTGTTGGGAAGATCTGGAAGCCGCATTCTTCGACAACTTTCAGGGCACTTATGTGCGACCACCAGACGCCGATGACCTGAGCCATATAATTCAACAACCAGAGGAATCGGCCAGGCAATTCTGGACACGATTCTTAACTAAGAAAAATCAAATCGTCGACTATCCGGATGCAGAGGCCCTAGCAGCTTTCAAGCATAACATCCATGATGAGTGACTTGCCCGGCACCTTGGACAGGAAAAGCCGAAATCTATGGCAGCCCTCACGACACTCATGACCCTCTTTTGTGCGGGAGAAGACAGCTGGCTAGCTCATAGCAATAACATGTCAAAGAGCCCTGGTAACTCAGATACCAAGGACTGCAATGGCAGGTCACGTCGCAACAAGCATAAGCACCGCATTAACAGCGACAATACCAAGGATACGACAGTCAATGCCGGATTCAAAGGCTCTAAACCCGGTCAGCGGAAAAAGCCATTTAAAAGAAGCACTCCGGGCCCGTCCAAATTGGACCGCATACTCGATCGTTCGTGTCAAATACACGGCACCCCCGACAAGCCAGCCAACCACACCAATAGGGATTGTTGGGTATTCAAGCAGGCCGGCAAGTTAAATGCCGAAAACAAAGATAAGGGGCCACATAGCGATGACGAGGAAGAGCCCGGCAGCCGAACACCGGAGGACAGAAGAGGTTTCCCCCACAAGTGTGGACGGTGAACATGATATACGCAACCCACATCCCCAAGAGGGAGCGGAAGTGTGCGCTCAGGGACGCATATGCGTTGGAGCCAGTCGCCCCAAAGTTCAACCCATGGTCCTCCTGTCCGATCACCTTTGATCGCAGGGACCACCCCACTAGTATTCGTCATGGCAGATTCGCCGCACTGGTCCTAGACCCAATCATTCACAGATTTCACCTCACTCGAGTCCTTATGGATGGCGCCAGCAGCCTGAACCTGCTTTATCAGGACACAGTGTGCAAAATGGGTATAGACCCCTCAAGGATCAAACCCACAGAAACGACCTTTAAAGGCGTCATACCAGGTGTAGAGGCCCATTGCACAGGCTCAGTCACACTGGAAGTGGTCTTCGGATCCCCGGATAACTTCCAAAGCGAAGAGTTAATTTTTGATATAGTCCCGTTCCGCAGTGGTTATCATGCACTGCTCGGGCGAACCGCATTTGCGAGATTCAATGCGGTACCACATTATGCATACCTCAATCTCAAGATGCCAGGACCTCAGGGGGTCATTACAGTTAATGTAAATACAGAGCGCTCTCTCCGAACGGAGGAGCACACTGCGGCCCTCGCAGCGGAAGCGCAAAGCAGCCTCTTAAGGCAATCCACTAGTTCGGCGTTTAAGGACCCAAACACCTTCAAGCGCGCCCGGAGTAATCAGCAGCAGGACCGCCTGGCACGTTCCGAGCTCGCATAGCAATGCGGCCCCCACCCCGGCCCAAGCCAAACGGCAAAATTCGTGCCACGCGTACATAATTACGCATTAAAAATACCATGGGCATAGGCGGGGAGGGGGGCATGACTACGGCACGCCCCAAGACACGGCTTAAACCGCACTAAGGGCTTCCCGTTTTGTTATTTCTTTTTTCTTTTTAGGACTTTAATGTCTGGAAACCCGGTCCGGCAGCATGATTGCCGAACATATGATGCAGCAACCAAGAAAGCAGAAAGCTATGTCACACCACGGAACTCCCAGGTGGATTACGACAACGAGTGTAATACTTGCCTTAATACTATTCTTCAGCTCGCCCTTGGAGGGGACATAGTCCTACTTTTTGCTTATTGCACTGCATGTATCATTCTGCTTTAATGCACCTTTTTGAATAAACAATGCATATCTTCAGTCTGTTTTTGCATTTTTCTTTTATATATGTGTTCATTAATGACACCTTGCAACCATACATTTTGGTACGGCCAGTACACCAGGGGCTTAAGTGCCCCACAATATGGTGTGAGAAGTCCGAACACTTCCACAAGTGCGGCACCCCGAACTTATAGCATTATATGCATCAGCTCTGAATCATGTCTTTGGTCAATAGTTGGGTTTGCCCGGCTCCCATGTTTTGGTACCTTACGTTCCACTATATCGGCTAAGGTAGCACTGGGAGAATTACTGCGATTGTGCCCCGATTCAGCTGGGCTAAGCACCTCAGTAGAGAAAGCTAAAACTGACTGTCATGATAAGGTGAGAGACTGGTCGCTGTTCGAGAGGTTTTTGAGTCCCTAAAGACTTATGCCACTTAGAGCGAGGAGTTGGCCCTATCCGGCTTAAGGCATGTATCACGCCCCGAATTCGGCCTCCCGAATACTAGGGGCTTCGCCGGAATTTAAAATTATAGAATTCTATGGCTAAGTGAGAGTGATAACGCATTATAGTCCGATTGCCTTGTTCGTTGTGCTGAGCACCTCCCTCGAAGGACCCATCAAGGGTGCTCAGGTTTATCCCGAACACCCCAGCACTCGTGGCATGGGGGCAGGCCGACGACTAGCCATCTCTCAGATTTGATAAACAACCGAACATAAGGTAATATTTTAAATTCAAACAAGCGTTGCATAGCGCATATGAATACGTTTTCATGAATACAGGATTACACGAGCGAGTTTACTCAAATATTGTATCTTTGGTACACTCGTCCGCTACAAGACGAGCACCCTTCAGGACACCCTCATAGTACATCTCGGGGTGGCGATGCTCCTTGCCCTCCGGCGGCCCTTCCTTGATCAGTTTCACGGCGTCTAGCTTGGCCCATTGCACCTTCACATGGGCGAAAGCCCGACGTGCACCTTCGATGGAGATGGACCGCTTGACGACTTCCAACCGTGGGCAGGCATCCACAAGCCGCCTCACCAGGCCGAAGTAGCTGTTCGGAAGGGCGTCGCCAGGCCACAGCCGGACTATAAAGCCCTTCATGGCCTGTTCGGCCGCCTTGTGTAGCTCGACCAGCTGCTTTAGCTGGTCGCTCATAGGCACCGGGTGTTCGGTCCCAGTATATTGGGCCCAGAACAACTTCTCCATTGAGCTTCCCTCCTCGGCGTGGTAAAACGTTGTGGCATCCGACACGCTGCGGGGCAAATCTGCGAATGCTCCTGGAGAGCTCCGGATTCAGGTAAGTAACAAGTAATTTACTTTTACATACTTGCTTTGCATATAGAATGCCTTACCCGCCGCTATCTTCTTCATCGCATCAATCTCCTGGAGGGCCTTTTGGGCTTTGGCCTTGGCATTCTTTGCGCTCTCGAGGGCCGCGGCAAGCTCGGACTCTCGCGTCTTCAGGTCAAGCTCCAACGCCTCGTGCTTTGTCACGAGAGCGTGGAGCTCTTGCTGCACCTCGCCCACCCGAGCCGCTTGCCTTTTCCACTCAGTGCGCTCCTTGGCCGCTTTGTTTTCAGCCTCAGATAGCACTTGCTTCAGGGTCGCCACCTCGGCCATGGCCCCTGGCAAATTTTCAATAATCCTGTCATTTTGCGTTCGCTTTCCTTTTATATAGATCCATAGACTAGGTACTACTTACCTTTGTTCTCCTCGAGCTGCCTCTTGGCAAGGCCGAGCTCTTCCTTGGACCCTTTAAGGTCCTGCTTCAGTGCGGCGACCTCCGCAGTCAGTGCAGCAGAGGCCAGCAGCGAAGCCTGCATACGCATATAGACATACTTATATTAGACTCCTGCGATATTGTTTGATCCTCCGTTCGGCTTTTCTTTGTGAACACCGAACAGAGCATCAGGGGCTACTGTCTATGCGGTAATATTTCTCCTATATTTCAAAAACTTACCTCAAAGCCTGTTAGAAGGCTGGCACAGGCTTCAGTCAGTCCGCTCTTGGCGGACTGAACCTTCTGGACCACCGCACTCATAATAGTGCGGTGCTCTTCGTCAATGGAAGCGCTGCGAAGCGCTTCCAACAGATTGTTCGGTGCCTCTGGATGGGCAGAGGTCACCGGCACAGGCGTCTTGCCCCTCTTGGAAGGAGGCCGCCTGCCCGAGTCCGGAACCACTGGAGGTTCCGGCGTGGTTTTCGGCTGAGGGCCGAACTCGGAGCCCTCGGGGGCTTTGCTCCCCCTGCTCCCGGAGTCCGGAAGGTCACTTTGAGGCGCCTCCGGGGCTGTCTCCCCTCGACCCAATTCCTCTTGAGACAACACCTCGGAGTTGTCCGTAGGGCAAGGGGAGGTGGCGGTCAGAAGTGGATCGCTATCCATATCCGAGGAGCCCAGGGAGCCGTCCGACGAGGATACGTCGATACGGGTTCGGGGCGGTCCGCACAATCATAATTCGGCATTAGGAGAAGCAGTGCGACAAAGGAATGCTATGAGTTACTCTGGTATCTGAATACTTACGACTTCGCCAGGGGCTTGGCCCTGAGCAGCTACTCATATTCGCCTTCGGCGGCGGTGGTGGAACTGTCCGGAAGGAGAGTCCTTCCCTTCGTGGGCCCTTCGGCCCCCCAGTTGGGGCGGCCTTCCTTTTCTTGTCTCCCCCGACTAGAGGGGGAGCGTCTTCATCTTCCTCCTCATCTTCGTGGGAGGAGTGCGCCGAGGAGTCCTCGGACGATGAGTCCGATATCACCTGGCGCCGGGAACTCTTTCGGGTTCCCTTGGCCTTCTTGGTCTTCTCCGTCACCTTGTAAGGAGCCGGAGTCAGCATCTCCATCAGGAGAGCGTCCGCAGTGTCTTCGGGTAGAGGGGCCGGACAGTTAATCTGCCCCGACGTCTCCACCCAGTCCTCTCAAAGGTATGGAGCTCAGACCCCGCACATGATTAAGCTAGGGGAAATAAATATCCTACTGGATGTATAGAACTCACCGAACGCGCTAGGCGCTTTGCGCTTAGCCCGCGGTCCTCGGCGAGAGAGGGAGGGACCTTGGCGCCCTTGAACAGCACCCTCCAGACGTCCTTGTGTGTCGTATCGAAGAGCTCACTCAGAGTCTGGTGCTGGGCCGGGTCGAACTCCCACAAGTTAAAATCCCGTTGTTGACACGGGAGGATCCGACGGATGAGCATGACCTGGACTATGTTGACAAGCTTGAGCTTCTTGCTTGCCATACTCCGGATACATTTCTGGAGTCCATCCAGCTCCATCGACGAACCCCACGACAAGCCCTTCTCTTTCCAGGAAGTGAGCCGTGTAGGGAATCCGGATCGAAACTCGGGGCCGCCGCCCATTTAGTGTCGCGCGGCTCGGTGATGTAGAACTAGGTCGATTGCCAACCCTTTATGGTCTCCACGAAGGAGCCCTCAAGCCATGTGACATTGGGCATCTTGCCCACCATGGCTCCGCCGCATTCTGCTTGTTGGCCTCCCACCACCTTCGTCTTGATGTTAAAGGTCTTCAGCATAGGCCAAAGTGGGGCCGGACGCGGAGGAAAGCCTCACAGACGACGATGAACGCCGAAATGTTGAGGATGAAGTTCGGGGCCAGATCATGAAAGTCCAGCCCATAGTAGAACATGAGACCATGGATGAATGGATGAAGGGGAAACCCCAGTCCACGGAGGAAGTGGTGGAGGAAAACTACCCTCTCAAGAGGTTCCAGGGTAGGAATGACCTGCCCCGCAGCGGGCAGCCGATGCGCGATATTCGTGGCTAAGTATCCGGCGCCGCGCAGCTTTTTGATGTGTCCCTCTGTAACGGAGGAAGCCATCCATTTGCCTCCCGCTCCGGACATGATTGGAGAAGATTGAGGGGAAGGATGTAGGCTTGGGCGTTGGAGCTCGAGTGCGCAAGAGAGGATGAGCAAGGAGGAAGAAGGCATGGGTAGGAAAAAGTTAAACCTTGTCCGTTTATAAGGGCGGCCGAAACTATGTGCCCCCACTAGCCTGGTAAAACTCGCTTATCCCCCAAGCGCCGTAATCGATGGCGCGGTTGGGTTACCCACGCCCATATTGATGAGAATCCCGTAATAAGGGGGACACGATCTCTGCTTTGGCAAGACATGTCAAAAAACTGCCTCGCGTTATGTGCGGGGCTAGTTAAAGGAAACGGTTTGAATAATCACCGGGCCATGTCTTAATGTCATGTTGCCAAAACAAGTCAGCGGATTAGATTTGTGGAAATATTATTCTCTCTACGGTGGTATGTGGAACTTATTTTGCAGGGTCGGACACTATCCTTGTATTCAAATTCTTCCGTGGTGTATTCGGAGGAGGAACCCGCCTTGGAATGCCGAAGACAATACTGCGCGCCGAACTCATCTTCATTGAAGCCTGGTTCAGGGGCTACTAAGGGAGTCCTGGATTAGGGGGTCTTCGGACAGACGGACTATATCCTTTGGCCAGACTGTTAGACTATGAAGATACAAGATTGAAGACTTTGTCTCGTGTCCGGATGGGACTCTACTTGGCGTGGAAGGCAAGCTAGGCAATACAGATATGTATATCTCCTCCTTTGTAACCGACCTTGTGTAACCCTAGTCCTTTCCGGTGTCTATATAAATCGGAGGGTTTTAGTCCATAGGACAACATACAATCATACCATAGGCTAGCTTCTAGGGTTTAGCCTCTCCGATCTCGTGGTAGATCAACTCTTGTAATACTCATATCATCAAGAATAAATCAAGCAGGACGTAGGGTTTTACCTCCATCAAGAGGGCCCGAACCAGGGTAAAACATCATGTCCCCTGCCTCCTGTTACCATCTGCCTAGACGCACAGTTCAGGACCCCCTACCCAAGATCCGCCGGTTTTGACACCGATAGTGATGCTTATGTGAAAAAGTTTCAAACTGATAAGCTCGAACCCAAATCGGAGTAGTGCATCTTCATAGAATACCCAAAAGAAATTGTTGGGTACACCTTCTATCACAGATCTGAAGGCAAGATATTTTGTTGCTAAGAATGGATCCTTTCTAGAGAAGGAGTTTCTCATGAAAGAAGTGAGTGGGAGGAAAGTAGAACTTGATGAGGTAATTGTACCTTCTCATGAATTGGAAAGTAGTTCATCACAGAAATCAGTCCCAGTGATATCTACACCAATTAGTGAGGAAGCTAATGATGATGATCATGAAACTTCAGATCAAGTTACTACCGAACCTCGTAGGTCAACCAGAGTACGGTCCGCACCAGAGTGGTACGGTAATCCTGTTCTGGAAGTCATGTTACTAGACCATGATGAACCTACGAAATATGATGAAGCGATGATGAGCCCAGATTTTGCAACATGGCTTGAGGCCATGAAATCTGAGATTGGATCCATGTATGAGAACAAAGTATGGACTTTGATTGACTTGCTTGATGATCGGTGAGTCATTGAGAATAAATGGATCTTCAAGAGGAAGACAGATGCTGATAGTAGTGTTACTATCTTCAAAGTTCGAATTGTCGCAAAATGTTTTTGACAAATTCAAGGTGTTGACTACGATGAGATTTTCTCACTCGTATCGATGCTTAAAAGTCTGTCCGAATCATGTTAGCAGTTGCCGCATTTTATGAAATCTGGCAAATGGATGTCAAAACTGCATTCCTTAATGGATTTCTTAAAGAAGAGTTGTATATGATGCAACCAGAAGGTTTCACTACAAAAAAATACACTTCCGTGATGATATGTGTTTGTCACAGTAGGTCGCTTTTTTTGTCATGCATGTACATCCATGACAAATTTATGACAGAATCAAGATAGTCATACCTGTGCTGTCGTAGAAGTGTTCCATGACATCACCAAAATTATCATCACGGAAGTATCCACTTCCATGATGATAAATCGCGCGTCACAGAAGTGTTTTCGTCAAGGGTGACCGACACGTGGCATCCACCGTAACAGAACGCCGTTAAGCTATCAGGTCGGGTTTTTGATCTGATAACCCGTTAACAACCCCGACCAATGGGGATTTTCCATCTGTAAAATCATCATTGGCTAGAGGAAACACGTGTCGGCTCATCGTTGGGACAGATGTCATCCACTCACTGGACAGAAGGCGCCTATGATACGTCAACATGTGGCACGGCCCAACAGTGGCCCATTCCTGTGAAAAGGCCGACCCATTTGACTTGGTCAAAAGCTGGCGGGCCAGCCCATGGAAAGCCTGCTAACAGCCTGTTTGCATATAGCCCATTTATAGCCCTCTAATCCAAGGCCCGTTACGCCCTATCCGAATTAGGCCCAGTAGCGTCATCTGGGCCGTCCAATATGATTCCAGCCCGTTTTCACTTCTGGCCCATGTATAGCCCATGACGTCTTTTGACCCATATGAGGCCCTTTGTAATCTTGGCCCATTAGCGGCCCGTGCTGAAACTGGCCCGTAATGAACAATGTATTACTTTACACCCATTAACGGCCCGTGGTGAAACTGGCCCGTAATGAACAGTGTATCACTTTATACCCATTAACGACCCGTTATTTCGTTGGGCCGTTTCCAGCCCAAGTTAACTTTCGGCCTTCTGAGGGCCCATTTATTATTGGGCTCATTTGCAGCATTCGGTTACTTACGGCCCGTTACTGTCATTTTCTGTTTGTGGGCCAAATTCAGCCTGTCGTTACGGTCGGCCCGTTTGCGGACCGTTAGTCTGTTGGGCTATTTTCATAACATCACTAAATACGGCCTATTAACGGCCCGTTATGGTCAGCCCATAAAACGTACGATTTCCATTAAAGGCCCATCTACGGCCCGTTAAAGGCCCGTACAAGACCCATAATGAGCCGGCGGCCTATGGATCCTACGAGACGTACAAGGCCCATGGATCCTACGAGATGTAGGAGGACCATGGATCCTACGAGACGTAGAAGGCCCATGGATCCTACGAGACGTAGAAGGCCCATGGATTCGACGGCCTGTGACGGGCCATGGTCGGGCGAATTGGCCCCCGTTTGAACGATATAGCATATTCAAAGAATTATCCTACTCAATACTATCACATCTAAAAAGCCTACACTATTACAACAAATTGATCAAGGCATAGAAAGGTAGAATAATCCTACACTATACAATAAAGAAATTACAGCCGATTATACCCACTGGGCATTATGGTTCGGCACAGGTGATAATAAAGCATACACAAACAGAAAATTACATACACTGGGCAAATACAACTCATACATCATGGACGCGCATCAACTTAACTCCAATTGAACTATAATCTCTTCAGAAAATAGGATTGGCCGGATTCAGATAGCACAAATTTCAGTCTGCAAAATCTCCAATTCCTTCATGGTTACCTCAGTGTCTTGTTTCATTTTTTTTGACTCCTACATCTAATACCTGCATGTCCAGTCTCAACTTGTTGATTATACGTTGACAATCATGTACACGTTGTCTTGCCACCTCTAGTTGATGCTCGAGAACATCAGCACATTCCAATTCCAATCCATAATCAGTCGGTAACGGCCATGCCGCACTGCTCGCAGATCTTTGTGTTGATGTCACTTCATCCTAAAATGTTTCTGTAAGTACACATGACTAGGGCAAAAATATAGTTACAACAGTGAAGCGAACAAGACACTATTTTGTACTACATGGCAAAACAGGACTAACAATAATGTTACACGTCACTTTCAAAAAAATGTTACACGTCATGAAGCATAAGCAGGTGATATTTTAAAAATTATAAAAAAGATAGTCTGTGCAGCCTGCATACAGAAATCCCTCTTAGCTCACCAGAGGAGCATGATGTTGGGGCCCAATCGAAAACACAGACAAGTTACAAATTTAGACAGCACGTTGCGTATAAGTAAGCAAGCAGTTGGCCATTCGGTGCCTCAATTAAAGTCTTAGGGAGCATAATGAACAGTAGAGGGTTTCATACAAACATACTACAGCAGGCAAAACTATGCAATCATTAGCATAGTATAAACTAGATTGTGAGTCTCATGCAATAATAGTTGGTTAATAGACTTCAAAGCTTCAGGCACACTTCGGCAGAGTAATTAAATGGTAATGCCTTTAATTATGTCAACTAATAGTGATACAAGTACCGAACATCATGCATGATTATTTGGGCATCTCATTAACTAAGGACAAATAAAGCAATTGAAAAGAGAAAATTAACTATGCCTGAAACAAACAAGGAATTGAACTGTTGAGTTGCATATAGTGACTTACCTTAGCAGGTTGAAGAGGCTTAGCGCAGCTCCTACTTCTCTTGCAAGGCTCCTTCCTAACATCTTGTACTTGGAAATCCTCAATCTTATCTTCATTGCACCCCCTCTACAAGGTGACACAAACTAGTTACTCATCTCCTTGGAAGATAAATATGCATACTTTCCAGTCTGTGAGCACAAAATAATGAGATTATAACAAAACAACACCACATAATGAAACATGCCGCATCTCTTGCACTTGCACACAATGAAATGAGCATTTACTATGTCTGCACTATGTAAAAACTAGGCATACCTTTGAACTAGATCTCCAGGTACTCTTGGAGAGCCTACTGTAGTGTACAACCAAACCTTTATGTCACATATGAGTTAGACAAGGCCCCACTATAGCAGCCCTTAGTGTTTAAATCATTGACAAGATCTGTTAGAGTGTTATGTCAAGAACAGCAAGTAATCAAAGCAAATAGTCCTAGTATGGCTGGCTGATGCAAACAAGCAATTGAACAGATGTGTGAGCAAATCTTACATATCAAGAAAAGAAGCAAAGAAGGAGGCTTGAAGACCATCACTTGACTGACCAGATTTAAGGGGCATTTAAACATCATGTGCAACGTATGAACTAACATAAACATTGCATATTTCCAGATTCTACAATGGAATGCACATGTATTAGGTTATGCCATGCATGATGATGCCTAAATGTACAGATATCAGGCAGGAGTGATTCATCATTGGACGCACAATTGAATTGCAGGTTAAGGGCCAGTTCGATTCCGCCTTTTCAGGGCATATTGTCAAAATAAGCCATAAAAGATGTAAAGAAGTCATTTTTGAGTTATGGGCTTGGGCTTAACTAATTTCGCTTTGGAGGGGGGTGTTTCGGGTAGAACCTCACTAAAAATTGAAGGGAAGGGGAATAGTGAAATGACTCTGTTGTCTACCTATATTACACTCAAAATGCAACTGCTGACGCCCGTGTCACACCTGACCCTCAAGTAAAAACAAACACGCAAGCATTCATTGCCCTGCCCGCTTGCATCTCCTCTCCCCTTTCCACTATACGATGAATTGCTATGAGCTGCTTCTGCTACTGCTATATGATGCATTGCTATGAGCTGCTCCTGCTGCTGCTATATGATGAATTGCTATGAGTTGTTGCTGCTGTATGATGAGTTTCTATGAGCTGCTGCTGCTATATGATGAATTGCTATGAGCTGCTGCTGCTGCTATATGATGAGTTGCTACAAGCTGCTCTTGCTGCTGCTATATGATGAGTTGCTACAAGCTGCTCCTGCTGCTGCTATATGATGAATTGCTATGAGCTGCTCTTGCTGCTGCTATATGATGAATTGCTATGAGCTGCTGCTGGTATATGATGAATTGCAGACTGCTACTGTTGTATGATGAGTTGCTATGAGCTGCTGCTGCTGCTATATGATGCTTTCAGGTGGTGCTGCTATACGATAATAACCAGCCACTTGGACCATCGAATTTCAATAAATAATTGTTCTTCATTTAAATGTGGGTCATGCGTTCTTCGTTTAAATTAGGCAATGGGATCTCTATGGAAAACATTGACCAAAGTAGATTGTGCCAAGTAGATGGTATCTTTGTATTTGCATTTTGAGCAAATAGTGATGGTCTGTTTTCCTATCATATTAATTACTGCACTGGGTTCAATTTGTGATGTTTGCAAGTCAAATTAATTTCCACATGGGTAGCAAAATGAAAAAAATATAATGCAATCTAGACTTTCCACTGATCATACCAAAGATAAGCTGAAAACGCAATGAAAATAATTGGTTGGCTTATTACATGGAGCTTATATTCACAGGTGCTTATTTTCTTAGGATAACTCGTAATAACTGTCCCTAAGAAACTTGACTAATAGAACTAGCATACAAATAACATGTCACGATGATTGCAATAGAGGAGTGACGTACCATGGCACACTGTATAGGCTCACCGCTGCCTCTCCTTTTTTGCAATGTTCCATGAAATTGCCACATACATCTTGTACTTTTTCATTGTGTAACCCTATCTGCAAGTTGACACGGCTAATTTCAGACATCTCTACATGATACTACATTGCATATCCCTTGCGCATATTTAAATCACAAATTAACGATTGTGTGCGTACCATAAACTAGCCATGACTCTATATGCTGGACTAGCATGCACTCTAAGGGAGCCTAATGTAGTGCACTTGAATTCCTACATGCCACCTACGATTTTGTGTAATGTACTGCCCCTGTTCCTAAATATATGTCTTTGTAGAAATTCCAGTATGGACCGCATACAAATGTATATAGATGCATTTTCGAGTGTAGATTCACTCATTTTGCTCCGTATGTAGCCTATAGTGGAATCTCTAGAAAGACTTATTTTTAGGAACAGAGCTACGTGGTAGTATCATGTATGACATCTACATATCTAATTTAGCAGCTAGTAGTAGAAATCATTGTCTACACAAAGGGATTACTGGTCGAAAATCCTAGCAAAGCACGCTGGCAGGCACAGAACAATACAAGAGAGAGAGAGAGAGGTACGCACTTACAAGATCATAGCAATGCCTCAGTCCAGGATCTTGGTTGGCCAAGCTGTTAGATCCAGAAGAAACATCATCCTTGTAGTTTTTGCCAGCTGCATAACAGGTAACAGCGACCGGTTAGTATATTTGAAGTACATCGGGCAGGTGATGCTGGACGGGTTTAAAGGTGACAAGCACCTAGGCCGTGGCGGGTGCTTGGCATCTCTCCAGACTGTGGGAATCAGGTTAGAAACGTCAAGGGTGATGACACTGCACTGGCTGTCGGGGTCCGGTAAGGAGATCTAGAACCGTCGAGTAGGGTGTTTGTGGAGCGGCTCCGGTAGGGTGGACTATGGTGTGGGCGAAGCGGATCTATGGTCATGGACGAAGGCGTAGGTGAAGCTGCTCCAGTGGTTGGGTTAAGGATGGTGTCGACGATGCGGATCTGCAGCCTTGGATGGGGCGTCAGAAGCTGCTCCGGTGGTTGGGTTAAGGGTGGTGTCGACGATGCGGATCTGTGGCCGTGGATGGGGCGTCAGAAGCTGCTCCGGTAGGTTGGATGAGGGTGCGAGGAAGCGGATGTGAGGCCGTGGACTTGTGAGTTGGCAAAGCGGCCTCGGTAGGGTTGAGAATGATATAGGCGAAGCTACTCCGGTAGGGTTGAGGAAGGTGTCGGCGAAGCGGCTCCGGTAGGGTTAAGGAAGGTGTCGGAGAAGAGGATCAGAGGCCATCGACGGGGGCGTCGGTGGGGCGGCTCCGAGGGGTGTGGACGAAGCGTCTCCGATGGGGAGTACGAATGAGCCGCTGCAGATGCGCGGCGATTGACGAGAGTACATGCGAAGCATATCCGGCGCCGTGGACAAGGCCGGCACTGAATGGGCTGTGGTATAGCAGTGGATGAGCAGTCTACTTGTTTCTAGGGGAGGTGGGAGGGGTAGATGCGGCCGCAGAAGCAGATCCGGCGAGGTGGACGCCGCTGGCAGTGAATGGGCTATGGTACGCTAGTGGATGAGCAATCTAGGGTTTCGAGAGGGGAGGGGAGAAAGGGCGATGAAGTATGGACGGCGTGATGTTAGATGCTCTGGTGCTGTGGAGTTAGTCGTTTTTGCGGGAGGGGGAGAGGAAATGGGGGTGCCGTGTAGTGGGGGAACCGGAAGTTACCAAAGCAGCCCCGACCTATCATGTAGATGAGGGCGGTATTGTAACTGTTTGTCTCCGTGCACCAAGGACAAAAGGGGGATTTCGCATGCTAAAGACTAAGGTGGCGGAAATTTTAGAAGGAGGCAGGAGATTTGGCCGCCCGCGGGATCGTTCGTATCCAGTTTCAACTAATTTTGGACCGTGCTAGCGGGAAGGTCATGCTAGATTGTGTACACAGGGCACGCGTCAGCAGTTAATAACTGGTGTGAAGTCCACCCCAGAAAAAAGACAATAACTCGGGATGATGCGCCGATAACATGGACGTTCACACGGGTGCGGCCAATCGTACGGGTGTAGTGGCGCGTTCACAAAAAAGGGATCAAACGCTCAGCCTATGTATTTCTCGTGTAAATAGATAATTTAGTGCCATTGGTTATTTACTTTAAACATAATGCATTGACGTGTTAGTGTAGAGGCGCACAAAAAGAAATGGATATTGTAGTCAGCTACTTAAAAGTGTTACCTCATATGATTACATAGCCTCCATTTCATAAATTGCATACCCGTTGAATTCATATATGAATATTACACATATTACTTCAAAATAGAAACTTAAATCATCCAGGACTAATGAATTTGAATGCAAGAGTAACAATGGTGCATGTTCATGATAGCTACATTGGTTGTTTGAAGAAACATCACTGTAACTTTGGCATGCACAACTAAAAAGGCTTATTTAAATAGAAAAAAATGTGATGTGTGAGTGTCCAATCTTTATAGCGTTGAATCAATATTGTACCTTTGGCCACGATACGAAGTAGATATTGACTTATGTTCAAGCGATGCACGTCCACGATCGCTAGATAGTGATATGTGAATGAATTGTGCAATCTCTCTCACACGCATACATATCTCATTTCCGTGTGGGCATCAGAATCACACACGTGCACTTCCTATATTTCTCTCCCTCCGTCAGGGTTAAATTCGTCTTTCTACCCCGTCCTACAAGTCTCTCACACAGAAACACACACGCTCTCTATGTCTAACACGCCCAGCCCTTTAATTCAGCCCACCCACAGCCACTAATGTCTCTCACACATATGCTATCTACCTATCCCTTAATATAGCTAGATATGTGTCACACATACTTCTTCTCCCTACTAGCAAGATGCCCATGCGTTGCACGGAACATCAAGATGCATTTGTATGAGAAGTTTATCTTGTGGGAGAAAAGGATGAACGAGGGAATGCCTTATTTGCAAATGTGGAGAGGGGTGTGGGTATCTTTTTGCAAAATTGCCATAGTTTCCTTCCCGTCCGTTGGATATAAACTGGATGGCCTATATTGCAGGATGGCAAGAACACCATCATCACCAACTCTGTTTTTTATAAGAGTAGAGATATGTGAGTGTCACTGCCCCCCTCCCCACACACCCACACTTCCCAACACCGAAGGAGTAGGGTGACACCTCGATCTTGATACTAATCTATCGACTGGCTTCTCTCTCAAACATACACACACACACACACTACCCGACACCGAAGGAGCTAGTAGGGTGGCACATCGATCTTGATAATAATCTATCTACTCCTCTTTCAAACACACACACACACACTCGCTAGTTGTGCCTCTGTGCCTACCGCGCACACTCTCGATACGTCTTTCTCTCCCTCCCCCCCCAACAATGACAGCAGAAGGGTGACAACTCGATCTGATCATACTCTGTCAATTGGTTTCTCTCTCAAACATTGTGTCTCGGTGCCTCGCTCAGTAGCCCCCTCGATGTGTAGACTTCTCGCGCACGCATAGCTGTAGTGACGATGACGCTGAACCCAGTGTGCCTTGTTTTTACCGGCCTCATGTGATAGTTTTCACCCGGTTTTCTGTTAATTAACAAGGCAACCTTTTCTTTGTTACTACTAGTGAATCTGAAATCATTCGGGGCAGACATAAAATATATCACTTTAACCCAATTATCGCAGCAACTATTTTAAAAGAAATAAGCTAGCTGCCCATGCGTTGCACGGAACATCAAGATGCATTTGTATGAGTAGTTTATCTTGTGAGAGAAAAGGTTGAACGAGGGAAGGCCTTATTTGCGAACGTGGAGAGGCGTGTGGGTATATTTTTGCAAAATTGCCATAGTTTCTTTCCTATCTGTTAGATATAAATCCGACGGCCTATATTACAGGATGGCACGCACACCATCATCACAAACTCTGTTTTCTACTCCCTCCGTCCAAAAATACTTGTCATCAAAATGGATAAAAAGAGATGTATCTAAACTAAAATACGTCTAGATACATTTCCTTTTATCCATTTTGATGACAAGTATTTCCGGACGGAGGGAGTATTTGTCTTTTTAGAGATTTCAACAAGTGACTATGACCGGACCTTACCAACATACTCAAAAAAGTAGTCCAAAATTTTGGTGTTACCCTCTTTTCTTGGCAGTGCAGTGCCATCTGGATACCTCATAAATAAATAAAGTACTACATGATACTAATATATGATACATGGCGCAGGAGTACTAAGTATTATTAATACAGTTTTTCTAGAACTCATCTAGATGAGATATAATTTGGTCTCATTCATCTTTCATAGCCATTGGATGTGATGCTATATAAGATGCATGTGTGCTGACGTGGGTTGTATTTGTTCTTGTGCAACGAACTGACCACTGCATGTCATGTTTGATAGTCTCAAGTCATTAAAAGCATACAAGCCCCACATCTCTTCTTGGTTGATTCCTCTATTTATGTCAAAAAATAAGAAACAACATGAGAGTTAATGCACCACACCAATGTGTTTACTATTTGGTTTTCGTAAGATGAATTAATACTCACCTAGACGGAGGGAGTATTCGATTTGACAGCGGGCGGCGCAGTTCCCGATACGGCTTTAATGCAGACGAGGGAGGGAGTAGCGGTTCCCGATATGTCGAACAGCCAATGCATCCTCCTTCAATTAATGCATGAGGGAAGTAATGGGAGGAGGTCCAGGAAAAGAGGCTGCACGATGTGAATGCAAAACAGTTTGCCCTCATATAAAGGCACCCCTCCATTCCAATGCATCTACCACATCGTACACACCTAAGCATTTGCCTAAGCACCTACACTAAGCGCAAAAGAGCTCACTCCAGACCCATGGCGATGATGCTCGTGAGCGGTCAGCGGATGCACCAGATGGTCCACGATGCCGGCCTGCGGCATGGCACCGAGGATCGTCTCCAGACGGTATTGGAGACCGGCTGGTGGATGGCCGCCTTCGACGCCAACTACAACTCTCAGTTGGACCAGATGATCGTTGCCATGGGCAACAAGTTCACCGTCCTCAAGAAGCTCGCGGACGACATCGCCGTACTCCTCTAGCCCGCGCGCCCGGGCTCCTCATTGCATGCCACCCTAATCGGCCTCCATGGCCGGAACCTCTTTCAAGCACTGGTGGCCCTGTGACTGCCCGCCGACGCCACGAAGAATGTCCACCTGGAGGTTGCGCTCGCCGTGAGGCGCCTCGCCCTGCAAGAATCTATCGAGCTACACATCCACATGTATGAGGAAATTGTGTACATAGGTATCTACAAGGCCAGTGAGGACACTACGATGTTGGCCTTCCTCAACCGGCTGGAAGCCTTGGATGCCTTTGCTGAGAAGCACCTCGACCTCGCCACAAAAGCCGCCGCTCCTTAGCCGCCGGTCGGTGGCCCGGCGCACTAAGTTGACGAGGAGGAGGTCGTACGTTCGTGGATCCATCTTTCTTCTTGCCTTCTGTAATCACCACTACGATTGCATCATCGTGGCCTTAATTCTGTGTTGTTGCATTCTCGTTCCAGTCAATACCGACATGTGTGATCCCTTTGCTTAATTATATGCATCACTGTAACTAGTACTCCATCCGTCAATTTATAAGTTGTGCTTACCTTTTCCATCAACTTCGTGCAACGCGCGGGCATCTTGCTAGAAACACTAGAATATGTTATATAATCCGTATGTGATAGTCCATTTGAAATCTCAAAAAAGACAAATATTTAGGTACGGAGGGATTAATATATTAGGAGTATATCAAAACAATAATGATTTCTTTCAAATTTGTGAACAAATACTACTATTCTACTACTTTGGATCCGTCGCAACGCACGAGCACATTGCTGGTAAAAGGAAAAGGCCTGTTGTGTTCGCATCACACCCCCACACGCCCGGGAATCGGGAGTACAACACGGCTCGTCCGGCACGACACATGGCTTAGGGATGGCGTGTTGCCTAGCATTTTTACTTTCATGTGGGACCACCGTTGAGCAAACCGACACCCCGCCCGCCGCTGGGTCGGAAAAAAGAAACGAGGGGAAGATCTAGCTGTAGCACGGAAGCCAAGAAATTTGGTGTCAGACGGGGCTCGTTGATAGAGTAGGAGCATTCCGTACTAGTACTACTCCTACTAGTACCAAGTTTGTACTCCTAATACTATATTACTAGTTCTACCACTATACAACTAGTAGGTACGTGCACGACACAACATCGTAGGAACAAAAAACGAGAAGATCTTGTTTTGGGTGATTTATCTATTTTTCAATCAATGTAGTATGAATAATATGATGTGGGGGGCACCCATGAAGCTTATGTGGCTTGGTTGCATGGCTACAGAAGGTTAGAGAAAAATAAATAGATAATGTGTTTAGAGTGCACTCCACTAAATAGATATATATACACTCTGGATCCATTCCAACGGATCGACACATCTATATCTATACCCCCTATATAGTGTGTGAAAAACTTTGAAAGTTGGTCGTTGGATGAAGCCAATCCGATGGTACAAAGATGGCAAATCCGAGCACTACTGGCCGTTGGATATCATCCACCAGATTCTGCCATATGTATAATATAGAAGACTCCATGGTTGAACTTAATTCATGACTGAGGGCCTCTTTGATTCATAGGATTGCAGAAACACAACAATAGGAAAAAAGTAGGATTGGAATGGCATGTTCATTGGATCCCTATAGGATTTGAGTTTGTTTGATTGTGTCACATGAAAAACAAAGGATTTCTTTCAAGAGGTTGGAGTGCATGTTAGAATTCCTGTGAAACGTAGTACAAATGAATCCTTAGGAAAATATTCTACATGATTCAATCCTACGAATCAAACGACCAACGTAGGAAAAATTCCTAAGGATTCTAATCCTTCAAAGATCCTATGAAAATCCTTTGAATCAAACATACCCTAACTTTGCCACAACTAAGCTTAGGCAAAGTTATTAGTTCTTCAAAACGAGAGAAACAAGTTGGCAAGCCTAAGGGAATCTTGCCACATTTTTTGTGTGTATGTCATGTGGGGCCTTAGTGTGGCTTGCCTAAGGTGTGGCTCGAATCAAACACTCGCCTAAGTTAATCAAACTTGCCTAACCTTACATTCCACCAGATTTTGCCACATGTTAGAATCCAGAAAGCTCCACATGTAGAAGCATAATGCACAAACCACCAGAATCTCATGCGTGCAATGCACATGTACCTTACTAGTACTAGTTGGTAGTAGTAAGAAAAAAATTCCAGTTTTGGCACGAGCTCGTACTGCGGGAGCACCACAAGGCCTGCCGCATGAGTTACATTTCCCTCTCGGGGCCCACAGGACCGAACTTCAGTGGCTTAGTGGTAGAAACAAGAAACGTGATGGTCGCCGTGGTTCAACTTCCATGGACAAGCTGTCATGTCTGCTGACACATGTATATCAAAACTAGAGTGTTCATATTTCAAGCACGTGAACAAGTATTATTCTACTACTTTGGATCCATTGCAACGCACGGGCCAGAAGAAACATCGTTCCGTGGGATGCACGATGTCCATCTCTATCTCTAGAGGCCTTCCCTCGTTCATCCTTTTCTCTCACAAGATAAACTACTCATACAAATGCATCTTGATGTTCCGTGGAACGCACGAGGATGTTTCCTTGGGGGTCTCTCCAGCGCGGCTTGGTCGTAGTTGCAAGTTGATGCACCTTGAGATGCCGACGTTGAGGGGCACTCAGATTTCCTCCGATGAGCAGGTAAGATGAGTTTGATCACGTAGTAAATGCATTCTAAAGACTACTTCCTTGTCCATTTCCTGATTCTCCCTGTCGGTGTCAAAACCGGCGGATCTCGGGTAGGGGGTCCCGAACTGTGCGTCTAGGCCGGATGGTAACAGGAGGCAGGGGACACAATGTTTTACCCAGGTTCGGGCCCTCTTGATGGAGGTAAAACCCTACGTCCTGCTTGATTGATATTGATGATATGGGTAGTACAAGAGTAGATCTACCACGAGATCAAGGAGGCTAAACCCTAGAAGCTAGCCTATGGTATGATTGTTGTTCCTACGGACTAAAACCCTCCAGTTTATATAGACACCGGAGAGGGCTAGGGTTACACAGAGTCGGTTACAATGGTAGGAGATCTACATATCCGTACCGCCAAAGCTTGCCTACCACGCCAAGGAAAGTCCCTTCCGGACACGGGATGAAAGTCTTCAATCTTGTATCTTCATAGTCTAGGAGTCCGGCCGAAGGTATAGTCCGGCTATCCAGACACCCCCTAATCCAGGACTCCCTCAGTAGCCCCCGAACCAGGCTTCAATGACGACGAGTCCGGCGCGCAAATTGTCTTCGGCATTGCAAGGCGGGTTCTCCTCCAAATTCAGTGTACCTGTTGAATAATGTCCGGTTTCTTGTAAATGTGGCGCTCCTTGGCTTCTACGCCCAATAATGGCCGTCTTCCACGTGTCAAACGAATACGAAAAGTCAGGGTGTTTTTATATTTACACCCCTAGCTGCGTGAATGAGCCGCCTATTTAAGGGGACGACGATTTAGATCCAAACCACACCTTCTCATCTCCGCGAGTATTCATCAGAGCGTATCCGACAGAGGTCCATTCTATCATGGCCGGTCGCCGTAGCTCCTCCTCTCGCCCTTCCAGCCCTCAGCCTGGAGATTGGGAGAGATGCTCCATCCCGCACAGCGAGCTAGTGACGCTCCAGACCAAGGGATTTCTCCCCCGGCCTATATGGTCCCGGTTCAAGCCGGACTTGCCACCTATAATGGCGGAGAGAAAGCGGAGAGCCCCCAATCCCTCCAAAGGAGAGCGGGTATGCCTTGTCCCTTACTTAACAAGAGGGCTCGGATTTCCAATTCATCCGTTTCTCCGGGGGCTCCTAGAGTTCTATGGCCTCCAGCTGCACAACCTTACGCCTGCCTCCATATTGCATATCGCGGGGTTCGTAGCCCTTTGCGAGCTGTTTTTGGGCTGCGAGGCTCATTTCGCGCTGTGGAAAAGGCTATTCTACCTTGTGCCCCGTTCTCAGAAGGGGTCAATATATCAAGTGGGCGGAGCCGAAGTGTGGCGCATCACCGGGACCGGATATCTATCTGGAACCCCAAAGAAGGCGTTCGAGGACTGGCCTTCGGAATGGTTTTATATAGAGGACGTCCCGCTGCCGGATCCTGTCCGAATCGGCCTCCCTGAGTTCGACAGTGCTCCCCTAAAGAAGCGCCTAAGATGGCGTCCACGGAGCCCTCAGAGGGAAAGTGACAAGGATGTTCTTTACCTGATGGGCCGGATAAGATTGTTAGCTCATTCCGGACTGACCATGATCGGGGTCATGGCCGCATGCATCCTGCGAGGGGTGCAACCGCTTCAGTATAGAGGCCACCCCATGTGGGACTTCAACGAGGAGGACGACGCCGCCTGCCACGGCCGTAAGGGGCCGGATTCGGCTGCCGCTCTAATAAAGACCTTGTCCGCTTTGTACAAGGGAGAAGAGGAGGAATTTCTCCGTGTCAACCCACATGGTGGATTTTCTATGTACAATCCCCCAAGTTGGGTAAGTGGACACTTTTACTTGCCCATCCGTTATATATTCCCATCGTTAAATATTCAGTCTAATGACTTCAACGCAGGAACCGCGCCAAGCTGTTAAGGAAATAAACAGCCCTCCTCCACAACCCGAGGATCCGGGACGGTCCCTCGACCCGGCCTCTCAAGAGGATCCAGACTTATCTGTGGAGCTGATTGATGGGGTGTTTCATCAATTGAGCAAGGACAACGCCTTGGTGGCCATTCCGAGGTGGAGAGTGCCATGAACCACAGGCGTCGCCGGACAGTTCTTTGCGATGCTTGTTTCTCCCAAGAGGCATTGGATGCCTTCAATTCGGGAGATGCATACCTCCATGCCGCTCAAAATGGTCTAGCCAGAGCCATGGAGCAATATGTAAAAGACATACGGGTAAGAAAATTTTGGTAATTATATATATACCAGTAGCCCCCGAGACTTGAAACAGTTAGAATAACTTATTTAAGGATCATTTGTTATGCAGGTTCTTACAGAAAAGAATACCCTACTGTCCCAGGAGTTGGAAGAGTCCAAAGCCCAACTTGAGGCCGCACTAGCCGCGACAGGGGAGCCCAAGGAGACCCCCTCTGGTAATATACGCTTCAAAAGATAAGTATTTTGCGAAGTGCGGCGTGGGTGCAAATCTGGCAAATGAAATTGCAGATGGCGCCGGATTAAATCCGGAAAAGCAACAACTCGTACGCCAGCTAAAGGCTGGTGAGAGTGTGCTGACAAAGGTGAGGCGGGAGAAGAACGATCTCCAAGATGCCAACACCAAGCTGGGCGTTGAACTGAAGGATGTTCGTGCCCAGCTGTTGGACTCTGTTAAGGAGAATCAGCGGCTTTGACGCAACATATTTAGTAAGTGCTTAAACGAACTTTTTGAAAAAAGAGTTCGGCGAGGAAGTCGACTAACAGAGTAATGTCTGTAGGTATGCTAACAGGTCGTCCTGTAGAGGAAATGCCCGGTTCTACGGGTGACCTTCTTCCCGAGCTCTCACAACTGCACGAGCGAGTTCGGCAGGTGATGCAAGGCGTCGCCCAGGCCTTGTGGCCATCCGTCTCCATGCCCGAAGGCCTTGGAGAGCTTGTAGAGAAGCTGAAGGGAGCGCGGCGGCGCTTCCGATTGTGGAAGATGTAGGCCTGCCGTCAAGGCGCCAGGGAGGCCTGGGCCATGGTGAAGATGCGGTACACGAAGGCTGACCCAAACCACATGGCCGAGGTCGGACCCGTGGGGCCCGATGGGAAGGAGATCCCTGTGAGCTTAGTATACGGCCAAGTAGAATTGGCCGCAAAGTATTCCCAATAGGACTGTAAGCTAGACAGCCTGTTAGATGGTATTGAAGAGGAATACAATCAGTCAGATTGACTATGTAATTTTAATTAACATGTGTAATGCCTTCTAGCCGGATTGTAGATCATTTGTCATGGCCGACCTTTTCGCTTCAACCTCGGGACTTGACGGTCCGGAGTGTGTCCGAATACCCTCGCGATTACATAAGAACCGGGGTATGCATGGAGACCAGGCGTAGGGGTCATTAGTGCTTGAACAGACAAGTGCCCAACTAGTTATGTTATATTACATGGTTAGTAACAAACATCTTCCAGGGAGAATAGTTCTATTAGGGGTTCCTTTCCCTGGGAGGCATGCCCTAAAGTGCATGTCCATTCTGCGAAAAGAGACGCAGGAAAAACATCTGGGGGCGTATAGATAAATAAGTGAAAAAAGATCATCTTTAGTTCACTGACCAAATATTCCCTTAAGAACGCTAGCTTTCAGCTTCACCCAGTTTGAGGTACACATCCGGCTGACCCGGCAGTAACAATCGCAGAGGTGCTCCCTTTACCACCTAGCCAAACAACCGGGAATGTAGGGGTAAGCACAGGAGCCAAGCAACCCAGCTTGGCTAAAACTTAAGTCATATCGATGCATATAATGGTGAATAAAAGGTACATGCGGAAGTGTGACACATGTGTTGGGCATGAAGCCCGTATAAATAAGCTTCTGTTTAAAGAAGCCCCCAGGTTTAATGAGCGCGGATAGTGCATCACTTTATGAGCCTTTAAAGGCTATAAGAGAGAGAGAGAGAGAGAGAGAGAGAGGAGAAGGAGAGAAATGTAAGACAAAAAGTATATAAAAAATGGACAGAGGAAGGAGACGAACACAGAGTCCGGCGCTGGCATAGAATCTTCGGAGACGGGCAGCGTTCCATGGGTTCGGCTCGAGTCGGTTATCCGATGCATCTCGCGGGCGGTACGCTCCACCAGTCAGGACTTGGTCAATTATGAAGGGACCTTCCCACTTGGGCTTGAGTTTGTCCTTTTTCTTGTCCGGCAGGCGTAGAACTAATTCTCCAATGTTGTAATTTTTGGCCCGTACTTCTCTGCTTTGGTATCTTCGAGCCTGCTGTTGATAGAATGCGAAACGGGCTTTTGCCATGTCACGCTCTTCCTCCAAGGCGTCCAAACTATCCTGCCGATCGAGCTCGGCTTCTCTTTCTTCGTACATGCGCACTCGAGGTGAGTCATGAATTATATCGCAGGGCAAAACTACCTCTGCGCCGTACACCATGAAGAACGGTGTGTATCCGGTGGTGCGATTCGGCATGGTCCGCAGCCCCCAGAGTACAGAGTCGAGCTCCTCTACCCAGTGCGTATTAGATTCCTTAAGGGACCGCACTAATCCGGGTTTGATGCCGCTCATGATAAGACCATTTGCACGTTCGACCTGGCTGTTAGTTTGTGGGTGATAGACGGAAGCATAATCGAGCTTGATGCCCATGTTTTTGCACCAGAGTTTTACCTTGTCGGCCGTAAAGTTCATGCCGTTATCAGTGATGATGCTATGGGGACACCGTAACGGTGTACAACCCCGGATATAAAGTCTATCACTGGTCCGGATTCGGCCGTCTTAACAGGCTTGGCTTCTATCCATTTGGTGAACTTATCCACCATGACTAGTAAGTATTTTTTCTTGTGGGTTCCGCCTTTAAGGGGTCCAACCATGTCAAGCCCCCATACCGCGAAGGGCCAAGCGATGGGGATAGTTTGGAGGGCGGTGGGTGGCATATGGCTTTGGTTTGCAAAAAGCTGGCAACCGATGGATCGTTGGACTAAGTCCTGGGCGTCTGCCCGGGCCGTCGGCCAATAAAAGCCTGTACAGAAGGCCTTGCTTACAAGGGACCGAGCTGCAGTGTGATGACCGCCGAGTCCGGCATGAATTTCAGCCAGGAGGTTCCGCCCTTCCTCTTCGGAGATGCACCTTTGAAGGACTCCGGTAGTGCTTTTCTTATAAAGCTCTCCCTCATGGACTTTATAGGCTTTAGATCGCCGCACTATGCAGCGTGCCTCATTTTGGTCCTCGGGGAGTTCCTGCCTAGTAAGGTAGGCGAGGAATGGTTCTATCCATGGGGCGATGACGGCCACTATTACGTGGGCTGAAGGTGTTATTTCATTGGCAGAACCTCCAATTATGTCAGAGTGTTCGGTGTCGGGCAGTGCGGTTGGGTCCGAGCTGTTATTGCCGGGTTCCCCTTCCCATACTACGGATGGCTTGAATAGCCTTTCCAAGAAGATGTTGGGGGGGGGGACTACATCACGTTTTACGCCGATGCGTGCCAGGACATCTGCCGCCTGATTATTTTCCCGGGCTATATGGTGAAATTCGAGCCCTTCGAACCAAGCTGACATTTTTAGGACGGCGTTGCGATAAGCTGCCATTTTTGGATCCTTGGCATCAAAGTCTCCATTTGTTTGGGATATTGCGAGGTTCGAGTCCCCGCGCACCTCTAGGCGTTGAATGCCCATGGATACTGCCATCCGGAGACCATGTAAAAGGACCTCATATTCGGCTGCATTGTTGGAGTCTGTGTACATTATCTGGAGTACGTATTGAACTGTGTCTCCTGTGGGGGACGTCAAAACGACGCCAGCCCCTAGACCGGCCAACATTTTGGAGCCGTCGAAGTGCATGACCCAGTTTGAATATGTGCCATACTCTTTAGGGAGTTCGGCCTCCGTCCATTCTGCGATGAAGTGGGCCAAAACTTGCGACTTGATAGCTCGCCGTGGCTTGTAAGTTATGTCGAATGGGAGGAGCTCGATGGCCCATTTTGCAATCCGGCCCATCGCGTCGCGGTTGTTTATAATATCGTTAAGTGGCACTTCCGAGGCTACTGTTATTGAACACTCTTGAATGTAGTGTCGCAGCTTCCGGGATGCCATAAATACCGCGTACGCAATCTTTTGATAATGTGGGTACCGTGACTTGCACGGAGTAAGGACCGTGGACACATAGTAGACCGGCTTTTGAAGGGGGAATTTGTGTTCGTCCGTTTCTTGTTCGACGACGAGCATTGTGCTTACGACCTGATGGGTTGCTGCAATGTATAATAGCATTGGTTCGCCAATGTTTGGCGCGGCCAGGACTAGGTTTGTTGCCAATATGGCTTTTATTTCGTCGAGTCCGACCGTGGCTGCATCCGTCCACTCAAAGTGTTCGGTGCGCCGAAGGAGGCGGTAAAGGGGTTGGGCCTTTTCTCCCAAGTGGGAGATAAAGCGGCTTAGAGCCGCCACACATCCGGTTAATTTTTGTATTTGTTTGAGGTCCTTCGGGATATCCAATTGTGACAGAGCTCGGATCTTGGCTGGATTTGCTTCAATTCCTCTACCGAATACAATGAAGCCCAAGAGCTTTTCGGCTGGAATGCCGAAAATGCATTTTTCCGGGTTGAGCTTGATGTCGTATGTTCGGAGGTTATCGAATGTTAGCCTCAAGTCGTCTACTAGAGATTCGACATGTCTTGTTTTAACGACCACATCATCTACGTATGCCTCCACTATTTTGCCGATCTAGTTGGTCAGACATGTCTAAATCATGCGCTGATATGTTGCACCGGCGTTTTTGAGCCCGAAGGGCATTGTGTTGAAGCAGAATGGGCCGTATGGTGTGAGGAATGCCGTTGCGGCTTGGTCTGACTCTGCCATCTTTATTTGATGGTAGCCGGAGTATGCGTCGAGGAAAGACAATGAATCGTGTCCTACGGTAGCGTCGATAATTTGATTGATGTGGGGGAGAGGGAAGGGATCCTTTGGGCAAGCCTTGTTAAGGTCTTTAAAATCAACGCACATGCGCCAGGATTTGTCCTTCTTTGGTACCATCACCAGATTTGCTAGCCAGTCCGGGTGTTTTATATCTTTGATGAATCCGGCCTCAAATAGCTTGGCTAGTTCCTCTCCCATGGCCTGTCTCTTAGGTTCGGAAAAACGCTGAAGAGCCTGTTTGACTGGCTTGAATCCTTTTAGGATATTTAAGATGTGTTCGGCCAGCCTGTGTGGGATTCCTGGCATGTCTGAAGGGTGCCAGGCGAAAATGTCCCAGTTCTCTCGTAGGAACTCTCGCAGTGCGGCGTCTACATCAGGGTTTAACTGTGCCCCGATGGAAGCTGTTTTATTGGGGTCCATTGGATGGACCTGGAATTTGACTATTTCGTCCGCCGGTTTAAAGGAGGTGGACTTGGATCTTTTGTCGAGTATCACATCGTCCCTATTCACCGTGGAGCACAGCGCAGTCAGTTCCTCAGCCGCTAGGGCTTCGTATAGCGCCTCGAGGGCCAGTGCGGCTGTCTTGTTTTCAGCGCGGAGTGCTATGTCCGGATCACTAGCGAGAGTGATGATTCCGTTAGGCCCGTGCATCTTGAGCTTCATGTACCCGTAATGGGGTATTGCTCGGAAGATTGTAAATGCTTCCCGCCCTAGCAGAGCATGATATCCGCTACTGAATGGGGCCACTTGGAACGTGACCTCTTCGGACCTGTAATTATCCGGCGTGCCGAACACCACATCTAGTGTGATTTTTCCTGTACAGCGTGCTTCCTGACTGGGGATTATTCCTCTAAAGGTTGTGCTGCTTCGCTCAATGCGGTTCCAGTCTATTTCCATTTTTTGAAGGGTTTCCTCATAAATGAGGTTCAATCCGCTGCCGCCATCCATGAGTACCTTGGTAAGACGAAAGCCGTCCACTATTGGACTGAGGACCAATGCGGCTGGTGCTCGGGCTGTTCGGAATTTAGGTTCATCACTGGCGTTAAAAGTAATAGCCGTGTCACTCCATGGGTTTATTGTTGCTACTTGGTAGACTTCGGCAAGGCTGCAGAGTGTTCTTTTTTGCATATTATTTGATGCGAAAGTCTCGAAGACTGTTAATACCGTACTGGTGTCTCTGGGGTGGCTTTCTGTGGCTTCTGGAATTAGAAGATCTTCGCCAATTTTTGCCACCTGCCGGAGTATCCAACATGCTCTAAGGCTGTGAGTTGGTGTGGCGCCCTCTGCACTGTGAATTTTACAGGGTCCATTAAGCCAACCTTCCAGTACGGTTCCGTGCCCTGTAGAGGGCTTTTGCATTTTGGTATCGAACCCGGGTGTCTGGCGATGATGCAACCTTTTATTTCGGACTGGGTTTGTATTCAGGGCTGGATTGTCCCAAAATTTTATTTCGGTTTTCCAGGCGCTTTCCATCGCACAGTACTTTCGTACTATGGACGCCAAGTCAGCGAAGCGTGTAATATCACGGCGACTTATGGCGTTGAGGATTCCCTTGTCCGTGCAATTATTGCAGAAGAATGAAATTGCGTCTTCCTCGCGGCAGTCCTTTATCCTGTTCATAACCAGGAGGAATCTGGACCAGTAATGATGTACTGTTTCTTCGGTCTCTTGCCTAATTTGGGATAGATCGCTTATGTACGGGTGGGTGGGTGGAATCAAATCCGAAACCTCACCCAATCTGAGACACAGGGGCCAAGGAGTTTCCGAACTCGGAAGTTTGGATTCTTGGATGCTGTCCAATGAATCTAGCCCGTCGCCTGACTTTAAGTTCAGGTCTTGAGTGATGTCCTCCCCTCCGTGGGTATCCGGCTTGGAGGGGTCGGGAATCTGGACATAGCTAGTCCTTAAGATAGATGAAGGGTCTCCGCACTGTCCCTCTACCACGGCAACATGATGGGTGACCTGGGGAGAGTTAATCTCTCTTAGATCGGGTTTAGGCCCAATCTGGTCGTAATCCTTAGCGACTCCCAGGGCGGTGATGCGATCCAAGAGCTCGTTTAGGGTAGAGAGCTCCATTGGATCTAGCTGCTCGGCGAATTCCGAGCTGACGTGAAGATTGCTTTCGATGACCCGAGAGGTCATCATCGGCGCAGTAGCCAAACAGGCGGTCATAAGGAAACCACCTAGCCAGAGAGTTTGGCCGACAGCCAAAGCTCCCTTAGCAACGGTGCCGTCTTTAAAGACGGGATGAGGCATCCTTCCTGATGGCGACGGCACAGAGGAACTCTCAATGAAAGCACCAATGTCGGTGTCAAAACCGGCGGATCTCGGGTAGGGGGTCCTGAACTATGCGTCTAGGCCGGATGGTAACAGGAGGCAGGGGACACAATGTTTTACCCAGGTTCGGGCCCTCTTGATGGAGGTAAAACCCTACGTCGTGCTTGATTGATATTGATGATATGGGTAGTACAAGAGTAGATCTACCAGGAGATCAAGGAGGCTAAACCCTAGAAGCTAGCCTATTGTATGATTGTTGTTCCTATGGACTAAAACCCTCCGGTTTATATAGACATCGGAGAGGGCTAGGGTTACACAGAGTCGGTTACAATGGTAGGATATCTACATATCCGTACCGCCAAGCTTGCCTTCCACGCCAAGGAAAGTCCCTTCCGGACACGGGACGAAAGTATTCAATCTTGTATCTTCATAGTCCAGGAGTCCGGCCGAAGGTATAGTCTGGCTATCCGGACACCCCTAATCCAGGACTCCCTCACTCCCCCTGCCCACTGTTTCACAGGTTAGGCTCAGTGCGAGTGGAGATTGGCTTGCATATGTACGGGAGGGTACCAACATCAATTTGCACAACATTCACAACGGTGAAACCGTTCCCGTAGAACCTTTGTCCAACATTGGGATCAGCCATGCAACGGGCCACCGCATGAATTGGTATGATGGAACCACGGTGAGGTTGAATAAGATAGCACGAACCTTGCACATGGTGGTCAAAGGCGGACCATGCTGTCTGCGGCCGATTTGTTGCCGTACGAATAGGAAGACGCTGTGCTCCTTTCTAACCGCATCTGCATGGTGACAAACCAGGGGACTTATTTTGTATGGGACACATCCTATGATATACTCCCTCTCTCCCAGTTTATTTATTTTGAATCTTTTCGTTTTATAAGTTTCAAATTCAAATTTAGAGCTCCCCATCACATGTTGAGATTACAATGTCCATTAAATCGTTGCGTGCATCTATAGTAAAGAAACAAATCTCGAGTTTGGCACAAGTTCGTGTTGCGGGAGCACCACAAGCCCTAGCGCAGGAGTTACATTTCCCTCTCAGGGTCGTCGGGACTGAGCTTCAGCGCCTTACTACACCTACCTTTGAGTCAATAACATGTGGACCCGATAGGTGACTGGTCCACATGTAATGCTCCCATAGGCAGAGGGGCAGTGGGGCCAAGAGGGGTGAGCCACAGGTCGGGGGACGTGTGGTTTCATGGGTTCGAGCGACGTCGTGGGAATCACGGGTGGCTGTGGTAGAAACTTGATGCTTGCCGCATTTTAGGTGGCCCACATGTCATGCACACAAAGGCACATGGGCGGTGTGGCCGAGAGGGGTGAGGCGCACGTCGGGGGGTGTGGTGCCGTGGGTTGGAGAGGCGTCGTGGGAATCGCGAGATGAAACGTGATGGTCGCCGTACTTGAACTTCCATGGACAAGCTGTCATGTCTACAGACACATGCACTGCATAGCAATCACTAGAAGGAGTAGCAGAGAAAGCTATATATGCGGATAAATAGTTCCTTATAGTCAAGCGGACCCATGCTACTACTCTGTTCCAAAGACATGCACACCATCGAAATAGGTCATCTATATCAATATACACCAAGAGGGAATAATTTTTTTTACAAGAGAGGAAATAGTTCATCCATCCATAATGCCCTCCTGCTGGTGCAGCCTTTTCTTCTTCTTCTTCTTCTTCTTCTTCTTCTTCTTCTTCTTCTTCTTCTTCTTCTTCTTCTTCTTCTTCTTCTTCTTCTTCTTCTTCTTCTTCTTCTTCTTCTTCTTCTTCTTCTTCTTCTTCTTCTTCTTCTTCTTCTTCTTCTTCTTCTTCTTCTTCTTCTTCTTCTTCTTCTTCTTCTTCTTCTTCTTCTTCTTCTTCTTCTTCTTCTTCTTCTTCTTCTTCTTCTTCTTCTTCTTCTTCTTCTTCTTCTTCTTCTTCTTCTCTGTGGGAGACGGCTTCGCAACAAGCTCTTTGGACCTTGCAGCTATCTCAAAACTCACACGGGCATCGAGGGCAGCATATTTTATCCGCTCGTACGTCAAGGGATAATTCTCCCATCCAGACGACCTTAATGCCACCGTCTCATCACCCTTCTGAAGATTTGTACCGAGCACAAAATTTGCTACGTCGAATAGGGATGGTGTCTGTTTATCACAAACTTCTACAGGAATTTCGATTCTGGTTTGTAGGTCAGCGATGCTATTCAAATCAAGCTTGTACGGCTCCAGCTTCTGTTTGTCCCCTTTGATGGCTGCCCCACCGAAGTATACGTCCTCCCGAGACAAGAAATCATGAATCTCACCTGGTATGGAGGGCGAGTGCATGATGTGGTACACCAAAACATCATCTTCGAAGCACAGCTGAAGGACGGCGGCGCGCTGGATCTTCCCAGGGGCACGCTCCGTGTACTCTGCGTCGAGACCGATGACCCTCCTCTCTACCTTTTTGAGGGAGTTGGATACATTGTTGATCCACTGTCGAACGACCCTTGGGTGGACGGTGACGGTGGCAACTATGCGCATCGAGCCTTCCACGAGGACATGTTGGACGCTAAAAACCTGCATCTCGATCTCTATCGCCATTTGGAACCGCTGGAACGGAGGGCTATGGTTTGGAGAATTAGGATTAGATGGCTAGTGTAACTGAAGTAGTAGATGATTATTTAAAGAGGTTAAAACAATGTGAACGCAGTGGGGTTTGGATGCAAATGAAGACGAAGGGGAGGTGAAGAAGCCGAGGAGAATTGGTTCCTGATGGAGAAGTAAATGGGAGAAGTGGCATGCAGGCAGTTGATTGGACGGCTAGGTAGACTAAACGAAAAGGCTATGCGGGTACACTGATGAGTCGTACCTGTTCGTGTACGTGCCCATCATGGGACCTATGCAAACAGATAAAAAATGTGTCATAGTTTTTTTGAGCGCGTGAGTGGGAGACACAACATTCTCTGGTTAAGAAATACTCCCTCCGTTTAGGTGAGTATAAGCCACCTTATGAAAATCAGGTTTTCCCAAAACCTTTAGGCATGGAGCATTAACTTCCTGCTCGATCCCCTCCCAGCCTCGTTAGCCAGCGTTCTCTTCCTCTGCTGCCGCGTTCTACCTTTCCATTTTTCCTCTTCTCAAGTGTGGAACGATCTGCATGCCGTCCTTGATGCACCAGAACGACCACTGCATGCATCGCGGCAGAGCGTTGATCGGGCATGCACGAGAATTTGGTTCTGCTTGCAATATGGATGATACTGGAGTACTCATGTACCTACTGGTAGTAGTAGTAGTAGTAGTAGTAGTAGTAGTAGTAGTACAACTGTGGTACACTTGATGGTCAAAATACTATTCAGCCGGTCCTCATAGTGAAGTGACAACACCCTGCGCCTGGCACTAGTCCGGACGGCGTGTTCGGGTTACCAAAGTCAGCCTCACCCTGTGCATAGTGCAGTCTGTCACCGCCGTTGTACAGCACATTGGCGCCTCGCCTCGTCTCCCTCTCCGCTCCCATAGCACCACTCCATCTCCATCTCCTTCTTCGTCTCCATCTCACTGTGCCCCCGTGTACCGTCGCCTCACTCGCCTCCCCCAATACCACTATTTCCTCGCTAGCCGCTCCAGCACTGACATCCTTCTCCCCCGTAAATCAAGCCCCCTTCCAAACTCCACCATGGCCGAACGCGAACTGCGCAGCATCCATATGAGCCGCGATTGGAGGAATCTCCCCAGTGACATCCTCGACCTCTCTTATTCGTGTATGGATATGTTGAGCGCCCTGCGGCTGGCTGCATGCTCGAGGGACATGCACGTGGCCATCGTCGAAGCAAGGCCTAAGATTTTCAAGACACCCTGCTTGCTGCTATCTGGTCTTGCGAGATTGGCTCACCATGATACGGAGGCGTGCATGATGCCCCTCAACTTCAATCCGGTCTCCATTAGCCGAAACTTCTTTGCAGGTATGTAGTGGGTCGCCGTACATCATTTCCCTCGACATCGATCCGATCACCATCGCCCGAAACTTCTTAGCAGGTATGTACTGGGTCGGCATGAACTCCCACTGGATGGCTGCCTTCAGAGAAGACAGTAAAAATTGGTGCTCGTGAACTTCCAGACCTCCCATGAGATTATCCTTCCTCCGTTGGATTATATAGAGTATTACCATCGCGTTCCAAGTCATCTAGATTACTACGTCAGTTGGACGGACCTTGTTTTGGCAAAGATTGTAATCTGCCAAGTGCCCACACGACATGCGAATTACGCAGACTTCAAGCTAATTGCCTTGTTCGACCGCGGACTCGCCGATCTTTACGCTGGTGCCTTCTTTAGCTGGAGACAACTCGTCTCATAGTGGATCATCGTCAAAGCTGATACACACTTATGTGATGCTATTGAACACATTGGCATCATCTATGCGATCGACAAAGCAGATGGCACCACGTATTGCTGGGACGACACTGTAAGTTGTTTCCTCTCATGTTAATGATGACGCCATGACACTGTTTGAACTTTTTGTGATGATTAGCATATCTCTGTTTGAGCAGAATTTGAGTAGAACTATGGCAATGTATTAGAGATGCCATAAATCAGCTATATTTGGAATGAGTTAATTCATGCGATTGTGACCATGTCATTACAGCCAATTTGTACCCTGAATAATCAAACAGTTAGGAATATATGGATATTATCCTTATTTTACAGTAATCTATATACTACTACTAAATATGAGTGTGTATCAATGGCCATGTTAGTTTCCTCATTTTCATGATGTAGAAACATGCACCACACTGTTGGTTTCATCTAACCATACATCAGGGAAGTAAATGTGCATATGGAGAACTCTATATTTGGAAGTAGTGAAATCCTGCAATGCTTACCATGTGTACATACCTATATTCGCCCTTCAGCAATCAATGGCTAGAATAATATCCTCACAAAAATTTTGCCCACAGAACACGAGTATATAACAATGCATGGTCTGTTAGTTACCTTGAAGAATTTGTTTGTGAGGACAGAACATGATTACATAACATGCATGACATGGTAGTTTCCTGTGAAGAATCAATTGCGAGATAACATGAGTATAACCATGCATGGCACTTCTATATTTTCGAACCCAATATACATTTCCCTGTATTTTCCTCCCAGTTCCAACAGGGACATATCAATGCTGTTTCTTGCGTTATCCTACTCATACTCTGAACAATGTTGATCTTACATTAACAATGCCTGTCCTTTTTAATATGATGCAATCTCCCTACAGTTACTGCCCTTTGTAATCACACCACCTTTGCCAAAACAGGGAAGCACAACTAGTTCCTCGCTCGATCAGATGACGACAAAAGACTGATGATCATTCGGACACATGAGCTGGAAAAGTTATATTGCAAAAACCCCACTGTATACAAGCACCGTGTAATATGTGAGTATCCGGACAGTTGCTATTACGTCTATGAGCAGGATACCAGCTTGTTGGGGCCTTTAGGATTTTTTAGTTGGAGGCGGGTAAACAACCTTGGTTCACACTCTCTGTTTCTCGGACTCAATTATCCGATTAACCAGGAGATCACCGTTGGCAAGGACCTTGATGGCAGAGAGGCTCTGTTTGCTATGGAAAACTGTGTCTACACGACGAGCCCTAGGAGTTCGGGAGCAAACTCCCCTGATTGTCAATGATACAACCTGCAGCCAAAAGAAGGTGAGAATGACAAAGGCATCCAGATTAACTTTGATCCTTGGATGTCTCAATTACGACAAGCAGTGATGTGGTTAGAGCCTTCAGCTTGATATGTAATTGGGCTGTTGCATCGAAAGGGTGGAGAACTGGTGTCTCTTGATCACTGGTCCCTGAAGCGGGGCTGCAAATTACGATGGTGTTGGATCATCTCTTTGAATGACTTTGTTGTCTTTGCTGCTGGTTCTGGATGGGTAGTTCTTTCTTTTGTTATGCATATTCCTTGTCATTTGGTCATCCTCGTCTATGTCACTCTTACTATGTAATAGTTGCTTCTGTTTAGAATGTCATTCTCGTCTGGATCACGAGAGTCTGAGCGCTATAGATGGGTGCATTTTGGTGGTGTAGCAAGACTTCTTATGAACTATCATGTCTTGCTGTTTATGTCAGTAGTAGTCACTAGTCAGTGTTTGAATGTTGTATATATCGTTGTTTGGAACTGTTTATTGTCTCGAACTACTGGTGGGCTAAATGAGGGCATCACCATTCTCCAGTGTTCAGAGTATACCTCCTTTTTTCAAGTTATATAATTTGAGCTCAGTGTCTTTTCGATGATGTACACTTGTTTGGGCCAGTGAGGTGTCGTTAAATATGGGCCGAGTAGTAACGCAATGCCAAACAGGTCAATTATGACTCTCAGGCCGGGCTCTCAAAAGATCCTGAAAAAAAGGCCGGGCTCTCCAAAAAAGAATGAATAAGGACTCTTAGGCCGACATGTGGGCGCCACCGGTGTTTTCATGCGCTTGCGCGCCGAGAGCATATTGGCGCGTGCTCGAAATTCATGCTACCTTTCATCCGCAGTCTCCCGCCCCTCCCCCACCTCTGGAATCTCAATTCCTACTCCAGTTCCCCCAAATCCCCCTCCTGTACTCCCTGTACTCAAGCGCACTATCATGTCGCCGGTCAACGCGGATCTCCGAGCCAGAGATCCCGAGGTCCGTCCTGCCTTCGGTCGCTGCGTGCTGTCCCTCAACAGTGTTATGGCGGCGCTTGACGACCAGTTTGCCAGCAAAGTGCTGATGGTAACCATCAACGGCGACTGGCCTCCCGTCTCGCCGGATGACCTTGTCAAAGCTCTTGGCATTGCGCACGGCATCCAAATAAGTGACTTGCTCGTCGAAGTCTGTCTGCCACCGGCTAATTTCTTTGTCAGGTTCCAGACAACTTTCGACTGTAGTCGTGTGTTCGAATCTTCCCGGCATTTGTTCTGCGATGGCGCGCTGGTGAGCTTTGATCGGTGGCACCCAGGATGGGGCTCGGTGCCCTCTGAGCTTGAGTTTTTAACAAAAAGCTTAGCTTCCACGGCATGCCTCGACGTGCTTGGAATAGCGAGTCCATGAACGAGCTTATCAACGACCTTGGAGGTGAGCTCGTAAGTATGTTTGTTCCTCCAGACAGCTGGGCTCTGACGGTTATGGCATGGATGAAGAAGCCGTCCACCATACCGAAGGTGATTGGTGTTGAGATACCGGTGCAGGAACCGGGGTTGTACTATTCGTCGCCACCAAGGCCACCACGGACCACGTTAGGGATGTACCTGTATCGAGTGTTCGTATATGTCGAAGAAGTGGTCAATCCATCAATCGAAGTCCTGCTGCCGCCGCTGGTGCCAGGGTTCGTCGACAACGTCCATTATAGGAGTCAACGTCAGACTTTCCCCGTGTTGCTCGGAACAATGGATGGCACAGGGCCTACTCCATCGCGCGGCGGAGGCCATTGCTTCTTTGGGAGAAGAGGCAAGGCTGGCTGCCTGGATGTGCTCTAATTTGAGGTAACAACTAAATCTTGTCAGATACTAGTTAAATCCGAGCTATGGGTGCGAAGCACTGATATGCTAGTACATTTGATTGTGACCTGTTCTAATTTCGTACCTGAACTTTTTTTAGAAAGGGTTGTACGTCAACTTAATGTGCTAGGAGAACTTATTGTGTTGTCTGTCTGTTTTCTTTGCACAACATTCAAGATATTTCCCCGTCATTGATAAAGACGATGAACCTTTATGTACGTCTTCATTGGTTTCAACATAGCCTTCCCATAGCGATCCACTGCTTCCATCCTGATTGTGCCGCCTGCGTGAAATTTTTGTATGAAAGTTCAGTGTGCTATGATGTTCTATATGATTGTGTCAACTATATAAGTTTTTACTGAGCATCAGCAATGCATATGGCTGAAAGATGTATTTACGAGCATCGGCCAATGGGTCTCTCTCTATCTCTCTCTCTCTCTCTATCTCTCTCTCTCTCACACACACACGCACACGCACAAGTGGGACCCGTTGAATTTTTTATTTGCTCGTCACAGCTTTTAATTAGGTTCCACTCTAATCTAACTTTTTTCTTAAGTTATTAATTGAGCTTAGTGACTTCAAAAAGTTGTACAGAAGCCTTGTTTGGGCCTTTCCGGCGTCGCTGAATCTGGGCTGAGTAACCATGTTAGGTTGTACCGTACTATACAGGCCTTTTTTCGCTATTTTTTCTTAAATAATACATTTTTTTATTAATTTTCATAAATATTACGCTGGGTAATTTCTTTTCAAAAATAATACACCGTCCGCCCGCTGCAGGCCGACTGGGCCTAGTCGGCCCACAGCAGGCCGATTGGATTCCAGTCAGCCTACAGCTGGCTGACTGGCCCTTGTCGCCCCACTGTGGGCTGACTGGAGCTAATTGACTCGCTGTGGGCTAATTGTTTTTGCAAAAGTGTTAATCATGTATTTAAAAAATATGTGTATTGTGACCTCCTCCACTCGCCGTGGGCCCACTGTTGACTAAAAAATATGTTTTTAAAAAGTGTTAATCATGTATTTAAAAATTGTTAAATGTGTGTATAAAAATGTTCCTTATCTATACAATTTTTTAATGTGTGTATAAAAAATAGCTTTTTTTCAACATCAGCAATGCAACTGGGCCGATAGTTGTACACAATATCCGGGTCAACTTGTTATTCTCCGCCCCGCTGGGCTGCAAACTTTCCTAGGAGGTATGCATTAGGCTTAACAAGAAAATGGACTTTAAGAAATAATAAATGGGATGTAATTATAATAACTGGATAGTTACTATGCACCAAACACGTAATTAGTTTGAAAAATATATTATTTTTGGAATTTGAAAATTTTAATTTCATTACTTGTTGCGCGCGCAATATTTCATTGGATTTTCACATAATACAACTTTATTTTGAAATTATATTTAACCTGACTAGAAATTTCGGATACAAATATTTCGGATCCCATCAAAATGTGGGAATTTTTCTTGAATTCTGTTTTGAGCGGTTGTTTGAAATTATTAAACGTTGTCCTAGCTAGAAGTTGGGCTGCACTTTTAACAAACTGTAAATGGGATGTAGTAAATTCCATTAGAATTAAAAAAATGGGCTGCACATTCTTACAAATTGCAAATGGGCTATATGTTCTCTGCCAAATCCGAGTTGTGGGCCTACTAAGTTAACGCGTACCAAGGGCTTTGTCAACTTAGTCAATATAAACGATTCTAGCTGCAGTGATCGTACGATGTCCATCCAACGTCCGTAGTGCTTCTTCAACCTCTGGTCTTCTTGCTCCAGCCGCCCAAAGCAGCGCCGGTCGTGTCGCGTGCTCCTGCCTCCCATGGCCGGCTGTGATGCCGTGGAGGCTTCACCGCCCCGTACCACTCCCACCACTGGCCAGGCCATCCCTCTACTCACCCACACACCCTGTTATTCTGCAGCGACGGTAGCCTCACACCGCAGCCAAACCAATGAACCCTCATACTCCTCTCCGCGCGGGCTTCCACTGTTGCGTCTTCCCTGGCTCCGCGTCGTCCCCTTCCTAGGCCTCGCCGTCGTCCAGACCACCGCCCTAGTGCTCTCGGCGCGGCATGGTCAACGTGATCAACGACCGACTTCCGTCGGAAGAGTACTGTACGTGGAGAGGCTGACAGCTGGGTCCATGGCAGCCGCAAGGAAGTGCCTCCTTATTACGTGCAAAATAATTATTCCTCCACCTGACAGTGGGGACCCACCGGACGGGCCACCGTATTTCGCGAAAAAATGATTCGCCCCCTGACTGCTGGGACCCATGAGCTACATCTTCGCACGCAAGGAAGTGCGTCCGAAAAAAAAGATTCGCCCCCTGACTGCTGGGACCCACCAGGCCCCCGACTGCTGGGACCCACTAGCTACATCTTCGCACGCAAGGAAGTGCGTCCGGGCAAAAAAAAACGATTCGCCCCTGACTGCTGGGACCGACCAGCTACATCTTCGCAGGCAAGGAAGTGCCTGACAGTCGGGAGCCACCTGGTCGAAGCGTACGTAGAGTTATCATTCTGGTCGCGAACATGTACGTACATACTGGTCGATGTAGAGGTGCGCACGTGTCGAAGTAGAGGCACGCACGTGTCGTAGTAGAAGCGTGCACGTAGCATGTACATGTATGTACAGCGGCCAGGGTGCAAGAAAGAAAATATGGCCACATATGTGTACATACGGGCGGGGTCTCGAACGCCTACTCGCGCATACGTATGGCCAGGGCTCGTGTACATGGCTGGGTCGGAATGGAGAAACAGCGTCGTCGTCGTGTTCATGGGGAGGCAACGGAATACGTCGTGTTCATGGGGAGGCAACGGAATGCGTCCTGTTCATGGGGAGGCAACGGAATGCGTCATGTTCATCGGGAAGGGCTTGGACGGAACATGCGATGGAAACGAGGCCTGGCGTACCGCAGAACGGAGGAAACGGTCTTGTGTTCGACCGGCCACGTTCGAAATGGGATCCTGTTCATCGGGAGGGGTCTGGCGTACCGCAAAACAGAGGAAACGGACCTCCTACGGTCGAAACAGGGGTCCTGTTGATCGGGAGGGGTGTGGCGTACCGTAAAACGGACGAAACGAACTTGTGTTGGAGCGCTACAGTCGAAATCGGGGTCCTGTTGATCGGGAGGGGTGTGGCGTACCGCAAAACGGGACTCCACGAGATACTGTTCATCTCCACTGTCGACCCCTCCAGTCCCCACGAGCTATTGTTCATCCACCGTCGACCTCCTCCAGCCTCCACCTGCGACTGTTCATCCACGTGCTCCTTTTCATCCAGCCTCCACCACGTGCTACACCACCGGCTACTGTTCAACCACCCCTCCACCGTCTACTGTTCATCCAGCCCTCCACACCACGGTGTCCTGTTCAACCACCCCTCCACGGGCACGCCTCCACCGTCTACTATTCATCCAGCCCTCACTAGTAGAAAAAGGGCCTATTGTCCCGGTTCCTGAACCGGGACTAAAGGGTCGGTACTAATGCCTCCCCCTTTAGTCCCGGTTCTTATACGAACTGGGACTAAAGGCCCTCCACATGGCCGCTGCCTGGATGTCCACCTTTAGTCCCGGTTGGTAACACCAACCGGTACTAATGGAAATTTTATGATTTTCTTATTTTCAAATTTCTGAATTATTTTAACCTCTAATCTCTAATCACCCCTCATCAGTGCTCAATTTAACCTTTAATCTCTAATCACCCCTCATCATTCAAATCATCTAACTTCCCGAACGGTCACCCATCCTCTCACTACTCCAGCCTGAGCACGCTTAACTTCCGGGTTCTATTCTCCCTCGTTTCCAAGTCTGCACTTGTTGTTTTCCTGACAATAGTAAGATGTCAATCCTATTAACCCTCAGGAATTTAGCTTGAGCATGAAGTCACACATTTCACTGTTTGAGTTTGAAACTATTGTTCTAAAAAACAATAATTATTTAGTAACACTAATATTTCTTGAATAAGTAGTTTGACTACAGTTTGACCCTAGTTTGACCATAGTTTGACCATAGTTTGACCAGATTTGACCAAAATTCAAAAAAACTGAAATAATTATTTAGTAACACTAATATTTCTTGAATAAGTAGTTTGACCATAGTTTGACCAGATTTAACAAAAAATCAAAAAAACTGAAATTTGAGCATCACTTTTTTTTCCTTTTAGAATTTGAGGATTCTAAAAAAACTGAAATTTGAGGATTTTCGTTCTGAACATTTTGATATATTATACGTTTTTTTCCGACATCGTATGCAAAAGTTATAGCCGTTTTACATTTTCCCTACATTTTTTGCAAAACATGTCCAAATTTAAGTTTTTAAATTTTCCTAACTAGTAGATGTAGTAATATGACTACCTCTCGAAGGATTTTATTTTTCGAAGTTTTTATCATTTTCTTTTGATTTTTTCAAAACAAAAAGGCGATCCACAAGGGGGGTAGAGTTTGAAAATGGGACCTTTAGTCCCGGTTTGAGACACAAACCGGGACTAAAGGTCATTGCACCCTTTAGTCACGGTTTGTGTCTCAAACCGGGACTAAAGGTCTAATATTTAGACCCGGTTTGAGAGAGACACAAACCGGGACTAAAGGGCATCGCACCCTTTAGTCTTGGTTCGTGCCTCAAACCAGGACTAAAGGGCTCAGGTGAACCGGGACTAATGCCTTAGCCGCATGAACCGGGACCAATGCTCACATTAGTCCCGGTTCGTGACTGAACCGGGACTAATGGGCTGACCCGGCCTGGACCTTTGCCCCCTTTTCTACTAGTGCCTCCACACCACGGGGTCCTGTTCATCC